>NC_133324.1:315870290-316170290 GCF_042186555.1 Aquarana catesbeiana | reverse complement strand
ATATCGTGCCTGGGGGTGTCTATAGTATGCCTGTAAAGTGGCTAATTTTTCCCCTGTTTAGAACAGTACCACAGCAAAATGACATTTCTAAAGGAAAAATTGTCATATAAAACTGATCGCGGCTGTAATGAATTGTCGGGTCTCGGCAATATAGATAAAACTCATTTAAAAAAAGAGCATGGGTTCCCCCCAGTCCATTACCAGGCCCTTTGGATCTGGCATGAATATTAAGGGAAACCCTGAAAACCACATTTTTAAAAAAAAATTGTGTGGGGGTCCCCCCCTAAAATCCATACCAGGTCCTTCAGGTCTGATATGGAAGTTAAGGGGAACCTTGCGCCAAATTTTAAAAAAAATGGCGTAGGGGTTCCCCCAAAATCCATAACAGACCCTTATCTGAGCACGCAACCTGGCAGGCTGCAGGAAAAGAGAGGGGGACGAGAGAACGCCTCCCCACCTGAACCGTACCAGGCCACATGCCCTCAACATGGGGAGGGTGCTTTGGGGTCTGACCCCAAAGCACCTTGTCCCCATGTTGATTGGGACAAGGGCCTCATCCCCACAACCCTTGCTCGGTGGTTGTGGGGATATGAGGGCAGGAGGCTTATCGGACTCTGGAAGCCCCCTTTAACAAGGGTACCCCCAGATCCCAGCCTCCCCCTATGTGAATTGGTAATGGTACCCCTACCATTTCACAAAAAAGTGTCAAGAATGGTAAAAAAGACAAGAGACGGGTCCTTTAGTAAAGAAAAATGTCCAGCAATGTCCATTCATCTTCTATCATGTCGCCTGATGGACCGAAAAAAAAAGCCGCAAATGTTCCACCTTCAGTTCTTATATAGCTAAGGGCGGGGCCACCTGGTGACCCCACCCCCTTTGATGCCACGGAGAATTTGCCGCAAACACCACATAGTGTTCACTTTTCGGGAAACAGGCGAACACTCGATGTTCGAGTCAAACTTATGCTCGACTCGCACATCGGGCTCATCCCTGATCTGGATGTTGGGAAGAACGGCCGCAAGTGATTATGCAGACAAAGTTCTACAAGCAGCTCCAGAATGGCACCTTTAACTTGCCACCTGCTAAGGATAATGTTGAGGGCCTCAGTTTTGTTTTTGTTGCAGATGAGGCCTTAGCTCCAGGGGAACATCTGATGAAGCTGTTTCCTATGAGGAACCTTACCCCAGACCAGAGAATATTCAATTACAGACACTCGTGCCAGAAGGATGGTCCAAAATGCCTTTGGCATCCTATTGAGTCGTTTCAGGCTATTTTTGACTCCAATTAACCAGACACAACCAGGTCTTGCTCTGCTGTATCCTACATATTTTTTTAAGGAGGAATGCTACCAGCTACCTAGTCTCACTGCCAAGTGACATGGACCCTGCAGCGGCAGGCCCAGCTAAAGAGACTGCAGCTCATCCGTCTGTGGGTGTGCTGACGGCTATTGAAAATGCCTGTGCTGGATTGCCCTCACAAATTGCCAGAGATTTACGGCAGAAATACCTTGATTATTTTGTGGGTAGAGGGGCAGTGGCTTGGCAGCAAATTGTAGCTGATCATGTCTAATCTTTTTTTGAGATCATAAACTCACATTTCATTTGAACTACTGTTGTCTGTGTTTCTTATCTGTCTAATATGTTCACAAATGGGCTTTATTTTGGCCACTTGCTAGAATAGTGAAAATGTGCTACATGAGGTGACAATATCTTCTTCAGCTAACTATTATGGTGTGCTGTGGGTCTGCTACACACACACAATGTTTTTGTGCTTAATGGATCTAATGCATGAAGTTCAAAAATATAATGCCTTCCTTTAATTTTTTTGATGCCTAAAAATTGCAGGAGTTGGCGACCTTTAAGAGCACATTGTCACTGTAACTACAATAACTTACCAAATACACTGGTATTGAGCATTGAAATAATAAGCCACACATTGTTTAGTAAAAAACATTTTACTCCAAGCGCATTCACATGTGCGTTTTAAGGTTTTAAAACAAGCCAACATCTTGGTGTATAACATGTATGTTTTTCATTATTTCTCCTTTTTTGTGGCTAAACAGGCATGTTCTAAAACTTTAGATACACATCCCAAGCTCAGGAACTTACAAGTTAAGTTTGAGTTTGGTAAAGTGAAGGCCAAATGAGACATTTCCCAAGACTGTGTGGATGTTGCCTTCTTCAGATGGGGTGATCTCACCCCTCTAAAAGCCCAAATTTGAAGCCATGTACACATAGAGGCATAACAATTAAATACCCCTTATGATCCCATGCCGGAAATGTGTGTAATGTGAAATGTGTGTAGTTACAAACATCTAAACCCACAAAACACACAGTGTGTCAACATGTGCTATCTCCCATCATGGGGTATCAATTATTATTATTATTTTTATTCACGATTTATATAGCGCCAACAGTTTATGCAGCGCTTTACAATGTAGAGGGGGGACAGCACAATTACTGTACTGTTCAATACAGAAGGGACAGGAGGGCCCTGCTTGTAGAGCTTACCTTCTAAAGGGAGGGGGTGGTGGTACAAAAGGTAATAGATGGAGGGAATATTTGATGGGGGTGGCTCAGGGACGGTTGTTAGGTGGATGTGGGATAGGCTTCCCTGAATAAGTGAGTTTTCAGGGATATCCTAAAGGTGGACAGGTTAGGGGCTGATTGGATATACCGGGGCAGGGAATTCCAGAGGATGGGAGAGGCTCTGGAGAAGTCCTGAAGGCGAGCATGAGAGGAGGTAACAAGGGAGCTAGAGAGCAGGTGGTATCAATGGACGTGTTTCGGTGCAACCCCTTCCTCTAAGCTACCTTAGTTATAAGGAAGGGTTTGCACCCCCAAAACGCATGCATTGATATCCAGTGATGGTAGATAGCACATGTTGACACACTGTGTGTTTTGGGGCTTTAGTAAACTAGATGTATGGAAATACACACATTTTAGGCATGGGATCATGAGGGAAATAAGAATGTTAGGCCCGATTTGGGGGCACCTTCAAATATGAGGTTTATATTCTTAAAAACACAGAAACATTACAATTCACATTAGTTAGGGCAGTGTTTCCCAACTCTCCTCCTCAAGATGGAAACCCAGGCCATGTTTTCAATACTTTTAGAATTTGGCACAGGTGATGTCATTTTCACTGTTAGTAATTTGCACAATCCCTTTTAAACTGAAGAAAATACAGAAAACAGACCTGGTGGTGCACCTAGAGGAGTGGAGTGGAGAAACACTGAGTTCTGTCCCTAAACTTTCACATTTCAAAGTCATAAAAACATGATAAATATTAAAAGGACAAACAGGAGCCAACAAGTGGAACAGTAAACTTCAGACCAGGCAAGAGGAAATTAAAATGTGGCAAGCATTTCCACAAAATCTCTGATTCTTCGCTGTAAAGCAGTGGCAGCCTCCTTGATTCGCTCCAAACAATACAACAAATCTGCACTCATTCTGCCAATAGTGTATTGTGGAAGATCATGACCTAGTAAGAAGAGTAAAAAGTATTAATGATGGTCAAGTGGCTGAGGCCCTACATAGTGAGTTATGGTCAAGTTACTAGTCAAATTCAGGAAATACTCACCAACCCAGTCTATTGTTGCTTGCAACCTGCTTGCCCTTCAGACACCTACACTACTTGGAATGTACACACTGCAACTACTCTGTAATCTTGGCCCTGGTGCCTGGGTCTCTAAAACTCGGGTACCTAGCAACACTGCCTGTACATCTAAACACTCGACATGTATACACATTTGAAGCCAGATTCCAAGAATACTTACTTGCACAAACAAGAGGCTCCCGAATACTTTCTTCCTCTTCTGGGTCACTTTGGCCCTCACTGTGACTCGTGTCAGGGGATTTCACGTCCACAATGGCAATGTCTGTGCTGGGTCCAGAAGTCAGATCCCATGGCTCCAAAGAAACATCCTGGGTGAGATGAGCACACTAAATTTCCTCTAAAAATAAACAATACACCATTCATTAAGCCACCCCAATTCACATCTGTTTCTAGCACCCATTTTGCTACATTAGTTGACCAACCTTGTACTTTGTCTGATGTCAATGTTTGCTCCTGACTATTGGACTCCACCATGCTGCACTCTGATTGTTTTTCTGAGAAAAATGTATAGAAAAGGGAAGGTGATGTCATTTTACAGAGGGCAAACACTTGACAAGTGCTAACATTGAAAAAGTACAGCAGTTGCCCCCCACCCCTCTTAATGGGCACTGATGAGTCAGGCAGCAACAGAAAGTGTTCTTTACCCCTTAAGTTCTGCCCTAAGCCCATGACCTTTGGCCCGCCTAAAAACACCTCTGTTGGTGGCTAAATGAGTGTGTTTGAAGTTGGCACTAACGTTTTTTGGGGGAAGATGGCCTTGTTGCCTCCCCTGTTGGGTCCCGAGTGAGGGTAGCCTCCCTTCAACCCTTGTGGTGGCATGGCTGGAGCCTCCTTTTTTGGTGCCTCCCTGTTGAAAGCAGAAAAAAAATTAGTTACAAAAATAAAGAAATGTCCAAAAACATGACCAAATAAGAATGTTCAATTCTGCATTATATTTACCTTCATCTTTAGAACACCAAGCCATACAAAGATTTTAGAAAACCTTATATATAATTCTCTACAGCTACTTGGAGAAAGAACGTATACAGACAGCTAATTTACACATATACATACTGGTTATATACAAATATTGCTTACTTTTTTTATGATCTGATGTACTCCATCTGGTCTTGTTCACGGTGTTTGAGATCAGGCCATCATTTTCTAATTTGGTCCTTTGATTGTTCCACCGAAAATTTGCACTGCAAAATGGCGATGACCTTCTCCAAAATTAGGTCCTTTCGGCTATTGGACCTTTCATAATTGCGCAGCTTGCAGTCATAATCGTGGTTCTCTAGAATGCGCACTCCACCATCTCACCCTTGCTCATGGGGCTTGCTTTGTGCCTCCTATAAACTCCACCACTGCGGGGCTGCCTGGAATCCGCCAAATCCACCATTCCAACATGTTGTCCCTCCCGAATGTTTTGCCCTGTGTGTCGCATGCAGAAGAGAGATGGTCACACCCCATCATCATGACGCACTGAGAGCGGAGTTTCATGCATACGCAGTGTATATAAAGCCAGAACGAATGGTCGATGGAACGGCCATAGGAACAATCTTGGAGTGGAGGATGAATGATCGCCAACGCAAGAAAGGAGCCATAAAACGAAGGGACAATTGGAAATTGGGGCATAGGTGGGTAGTGGCCTATACTGCTTAGATTGAGGCCTATATTGGGACCAGCTTCTGAGTTAAGCCAGACATTATAGTTTGTCTTGTGTTCTGTCTTGCAGGCATCATATCATTTATCATGATGGATAAATTTACTTCGTCTGATTTTCTACCCCAATTCATTGACCTGTACCGGGAGCTGTCCTGTCTCTGGAAGGTCAAGAGTAGAGACTACTCCAATAAAATATTGACAGGCAGCTTTGGAGAAACTGCTCGAGTTGGTGAAACCTGTGTACTCCAGGGCAGACATCAACTATGTCAAGACAAAAATCTCAAACCTGAGGAGTACTTTTAAAAGGGAGCTGAACAAGGTCCTTGACTCAGAGAGATCTGGAGCACCTGCGGATGACCTATATGTCCCCAGGCTGTGGTATTACCACAGCCTGTGATTTTTGACTGACCAGACAGAACCCAGGCCATTGCTGTCTACACTCCCTTTGACATCTGCTGAGGCCACAGCTCCTGAGGTCCACACAGGTCCTGCTGCACAGGATGTAGATCTGGAGAAGCTCAGCTTGACCCAGGTATAGCATTGTTGAACATATTTGTATCCAAAAATAAAATGATGATAACTAGATGTTTTTGTTAAAATATTTCTGCCTTAACAAAGTGGTTTCCATATCAATAGACAGTAGTGACCAAAAATGATTTGAAGAAGAATGAAAAATGCTGGGGTCAGAATGATAGTCTTTTCTATTTCTCCACATTCAATTTGCAACAGTGAGGAGATCAAAATTGTGTGTGATTGATGACCAAACCCTAAAAAAAGATTATAATTATGTCCCATTTTATACACAGAAAAGTGTCAATCTGCAGGAGAACGCGGCCAGCAGCCAGACGGAGTCGCAGATTCCCCTACACCCTTCTGCTAAAATGGCCAGGAAGAGCAGGAATCTAGAGGAGGCCGCATCTTCCTTCCTCAGCCAGACCACTGCTGCGCTCCGTACAGACCCAGATGAGGGATTTGCCGTGATGATTAAGGCAGATGGCTGGTGAGCAAAGAAGCAGGTGTGAGGAACTCATCCTCTAGCTCCTCAACAAGGAGTTGAGGGGCCAAATTTCAGAAAACACACCTGTGTGTTTTTGTAGCCCCACATCCACCACCTCCACAGCCAACCCACATACCACAGCCACCCCACCCACCACAACAGCATGGTGTTCAGTGGCAATACCAGCCACAAGACCCCAAACAAGGCCGCTGAACTGGGAATTTTCACCCCTTCACCACTACTAATTTCTATTTTTTTTTTTTTTTAAAACATGATTTTATGTGTGTGACATGATTTTATGTGTTATATTTTCTATATTTTTGTATGCATGGAATGCATTTTTTGGTTAAGTTCTTTGTATTTGGATGGCAGATAGCATCTCTAATTTAATTGACATTAAATGACAGTTTGGAAGTAGGCAGCTACATTTTCAAAAATACAATGTAAAATTAACAAGGGACACCAACATAGTTGTATCTTTGATCTTAAAAAATCATGGATAATGGTGTTGTGGTAACTTGCCCCCCCAAAAAAACAAAAAAAACAAGCATAATAATAATATTCTTGACATTACTAGAAAACAAAAACCTTTTAAAATACGTTTGCCATAACTCCATCAGTATCACCAGCAAAGCAGCTTCATTATTATGCCATTAAAGAAGAGAATGTGCGCTGCATTTGGACATTTCCTAATTTGCCGCATCACGAATGTTAATTCTCCATTACGAATGCTAGTTTACTAGTTTAAGACCGACCGCTTCTGGCTCGTTCCTTGCTTCCGATCATGTGTGTTTGTACTTTCGACTTTTGTGTGACGGACTTGTGTACTGGCAATATGAAAATCAGACAACAGACCGTTGACTGCCGAAAATGTACTAGCCTGCCATCCAACATTTGTTGGCCGAAAGTTGGACAACGGATTGTGTGTGCGAGGTTTAAGAATAACAGTTTGTAGGGTTCAGGAATCATTCACATTCAGATGAACCTACCTGGGTACTTCCTCCATGTTATCATGGCCCATTTTTAAACCTTGCTTGACCCTAAATGCTTATGGATGGGAAGGTTTCTCTGGAGTCAGGTAAGGTTTTTTTTTTAACTAATTCAGGTCTACCCTATAGCAGTTTTACTGCTACAGGGTGGCACCTGTACACCAGATCTCATGTATATAAGTGATTTGGCTCTTTGGAGTAGGGGGCGTGCATGTCCGCCAGCAGCAGCTCGCTCCTGCTGTGATTACACACAGCGGGAGCCCAGCGGCGGGTACTGCTGACTTGATGTCCCCCGGCACCCACAGATGTTCGAGCAGAGAGGCAGAATGGCAGTCTACCTGTGTAAACAAGGCAGATTGCCATACTGACAGGAGGGAAGGCATGGATACTGTGTCTCTGCAAAGCAGGGACTAGGATCCATGACTTTCCCTAGTAAAAGCACCTCCCACAGAAAAACACAGGCTAGGCACACAGTTAACCCTTTGATTGCCCCTGAAGTTAACACCTTCCCAGCCAGTGTCATTAGTACAGTGACAGGGAGTATTTTTTAGCACTGATCACTGACAAAAATGTCAGTTAGTGTCAGAATGTCCGCCGCAATATCACAGTCCTGCTATAAGTCACTGATTGCCGCCATTACTAGTAATAAATAAATAAATAAATAAAACATTCCATAGTTTGTAGACGTCATACCTTTTGCGAAACCCAATCAATATACACTTGTTGGGATGTTTTTACCAAAAATATGTAGCAGAATACACAATGGCCAAAATTTATGAAGAAATTCGATTTTTTTTTCAATTTTTTAATTGGATATGTTTTATAGCAGACAGTAAAAAAATACTAGGTTTTGGAAAAATTGTTGGAAAATGTTAGAAAAAAACTTCTTTTTTTGATTATAGTGCAAAAACTAAAAAACACAGAGGTTATCAAATTTCACCAATGGTAAGCTCTATTTGTGGGGAAAAAACGACATACATTTTATTTAGGTACAGTGTTGCATGACTGCAATTGTCAGTTAAAGTAATGCAGTGCCATATCGCAAAAAGTGGCCTGATCATGAAGGGGAATAAATCTTCCTGAGGTGAAGTGGTTAAGCAGGTGCATAGTATTCCAGAATTAGGATTTAAAATTCTCAAGGTGACAGACAATTATAATCTTTCAAAAAAAAGTTTTATAACTTTGATGGTGTAATTGCTTTCCATGTAGCTGCAGTATGGGCAATAGTAGTTATCTGTCATATTAGTATGACATTTATGTTGATGGCGTTAAACATTATGCCATATCGAGACCTGTATATTTGACTAATATTAGTGGCTTTCTCTTTGCCATCCTCTATGATATCTTCTTTGCACCCAAAAATAATCTCTCTCATGCTGGCAACACATGGTAGAATCAGAGGATATATGTTCTGTTCTGCACTATATAGTTGTCGTTAAATCGAAAATTAAATTGTACAATTTGAGTGTAACATATGTAACCAATTTAACACTAGTCTATTTTTTTTTCACTATTGTTTCTATTCATTACATCTTTTTTTTCTGCTGACCGAACCGTCATAAATCTCTGGCTACAAGACTTCTGTCTTTAGGTTATACTTGATTTTGCAATGTTCAAAATAACAGTGTTGTTTACAAAAACAAGTAATTAAATGGATGAACGCTTTGTTAAGTAGAAACCAAGAGGCTTTTTCTCTCTTTGCTATGGGGCTGATTGTAGCTCTTTGACATCTCCTATGTCCATAGATTCATTATCATCTTTGTACTTTCTTCTCTCCAGGGTTTCTCCAGTGCTGCACCCATTCTGTGGAATTCACTACATCAAAAAACAAAAGTTGCTTTGAAAAAATATACAGGGTTTCTTAGATATCTACCAATCTTTTAAATGTTTAGTTGTTGGAATACAGAATTGTATTTTGTGCAACAACTACTGTACATCAGTCACTAAGGTCACTAAGGATCACATGAACACCTCCTCCCATCCACGGACAACTCCATGGGTTTCTGGGGACTGAAAACGATCCCTTGAAGACTACTGCTGATGCTGAGTGTTATCCTCCACCTCCATGCTGACACAATCCTCCTCCTCCTTCTCTTCTTCTTCCTGTGTGATCAGTAGACCCGCAGGAATACTATCTGGATAAAGGGGGCCTTGAGAGGTAAGGAAGTCCTCCCGCTGTTCTGCCTCAAGTGCCCTGTCCATTATTCCACGAAGCGTGTGCTCCAACAGGAAAACAAGAGGGACAGTATCACTGATGCATGCACTGTCACTGCTCACCATCCTCGTGGCCTCCTCAAATGGTGACAGGACAGTGTATGCATCCTTGATCAGTAGCCACTGGGGTGGTGAAAAAAAGCCAAGCTCCCCTGTCCTGGTGCCATACTCACACAGGTACTCATTGATGACCCTCTGCTGCATGTGCATCCGCAGCAGCATTGCCAACATTGAGTTCTACCTGGTGGGCATGTCACAAATGAGGCAGTTCTTGGGCAGGTTGCATTCCCTTTGAAGGTTAGCCAGCCAAGCACTGGCATTATATGACCGGTGGAAATGACCACAGACTTTCCTGGCCTGCCTCAGGAGATCCTGTAAGCCCAGGTACCTGCTCAAGAACCGCTGCACCACCAAATTCAGGACGTGAGCCAAACAGGGAACATGAGTTAAGTGTCCCTGTCGGGGGGCGGAGAAGAGGCTGGTGCCATTGTCGCATACAACACCATTTCTGGCTGAAGCTGGCGTGGCGTCAACCACCTTTGAGCCCGCCCCTGCAGAGCTGACAGAATCTCTGCCCCAGTGTGGCTCCTGTCCCCTAAGCAGACCAACTCAAGCACTGCATGGCATCTTTTAGCATGAGTGCTTGCATAGCCCCTTGAACGCTTACGGAGCACTGCTGGTTCAGAGGACAAATCTGCAGAGGAAGAGGCCATAGAGGAAGAAGAAGAGGAGGGGTGGAGGAGAGAGCTGTGGCAGAATCAGCAATAGCATTTTGGAGGCGTGGTGGTGGAACAAGCTCCAACAATGCTGAACCCTGTCCTGCATCCTTCCCAGCTGCCAGCAGAGTTAAACAGTGCACCGTGAAAGAAAGGTAACGTCCCTGTCTATGCCTGCTGGACCATGAGTCAGCTGTAATATGCACCTTACTGCTGACCGCCCTGTCCAACGAGGGCAAGACATTGCCTTCCACATGCAGGTAGAGAGCCGGAATGGCCTTCCGTGAAAAGAAATGGTGTCTGGGAACCTGCCACTGAGGTACTGCTCATTCCACAAATTCATGAAAGGGGGCAGTCTACCAGCTGAAACCAGCTGAAAAGGTAGCAGTTGCAGTGCTAGCAATTTGGCCAAGCTAGCATTCAGACGCTGAGCATGTGGATGGCTGGGACCGAATTTCTTTCGACGGTTTAGCAACTGGGGTAGGGAAATTTGCCTGCTAAAATCGGATGTTGATGTACCGCTAGCAGATTGGCCGCAAGTAATTGGGACACCTATTTCTATACCTTCATTCCTCTCAGTGCAGGTTTCTGAGAGGACTGGAGGTATAGTGGGGTTGGAGATCCTAGCTGATGAGGAGCAAGGAGAGGTCCACCTTGTTCTTTGATGTGGGTCTTTTAAGTGCTGTTGCCAACGGACTGCATGGGAGCTCGTCGGGTCAAGCATGTGGTGCCCAAGTGGCTGCTGTTTTGGCAATGCTTGATACGCTTCGGACATATATTGCAAACAGCAATGATGCAATCTGCTCACAAGTGTCAAAAAAGGCCCACACCAAAGAACTTTTTAAAATATGCGGGGAGTCAGCAGCGCCCTGCACCTGCTTAGCTCTGCGGTGTGATGCAATAGGGTGGCTGCCCTTAAGCTGCCCCCTAGAGGACATTCTGCCTCGTTGGAGTTGTGCCTCCTCCTCTATTCTATCAGGCACCCAAGTAGAGTCAGTGACCTCATCATCCCCTCCCTCCTCATCACTGGAGCAAACTTGGCACTATGCTGCAGCTGGGGGAACATGACTGCCAGAGAATGAGGAGGATGAGGACGGCTTTGTTATCCATTCCACCAACTCTTCTGCATGTTGTGGCTCAATAACATGGCCAGCTGCAGAAAAAAAGGACAAGTGCGTCCCACGGCCACGTGCTGAGGATGCACCCTGTCCATGACCAGCACTGTTGACTGTAGACACAGAACCTGATGGCCGTCTTTTAGTGGTCTGTGAGCGTCTGCCTCACCTTGGTGGCCTTTCAGACATGCTGTAAATTTTGTTTAGCAAAACCACACTACACTGTATTGTGTACTGTGTACACCACCAGAAAAGTAGTATCAACTGCACTAGGGGTGCACGGTACTGTGTACATGACCAGAAGTGTAATAGCAACTATGGGTGCACTGTATTGTGTACTATGTACACCATCAGAAAAGTAGTAGCAACTGCACTAGAGGTGCACGGTACTGTGTACACCACCAGAAGTGTAATAGCAACTATGGCTGCACTGTATTGTGTACTGTGTACACCGCCAGAAAAGTAGTAGCAACTGCACTAGGGGTGCACGGTACTGTGTACACCACCAGAAGTCCAATAGCAACTATGGGTGCACTGTATTGTGTACTGTGTACACCACCAGAAAAGTAGTAGCAACTGCACTATGGGTGCACGGTACTGTGTAATGTGTACACCGCCTGAAGTATATTATAAAAAGTACACCAGGAATGGCCTGCAGTCAAATATAGGCTACACTGGATGCAGTATATATATATATATATATATATATATATATATATATATATATATGAGACTGACTGAATATATATATTTAATACACTGCAGCTAACTGAATAACCTGCCTGCCTGAAGTATATTAGAAAAAGTACACCAGGAATGGCCTGCAATCAGATATAGGCTTGGCTACACTCGATGCAGTGTATAGAGTATCTCACAAAAGTGAGTACACCCCTCACATTTTTGTAAGTATTTTTACTTATATCTTTTCATGTGATAACACTGAAAAAATGACACTTTGCTACAATGTAAAGTAGTGTGTGTACAGCTTGTATAACAGTGTAAATTTGCTGTCCCCTCAAAATAACTCAACACACAGCCATTAATGTCTAAACCGCTGGCAACAAAAATAAGTACACCCCTAAGTGAAAAGGTCCAAATTGGTTCCAATGTGTCAATATTTTGTGTGACCACCATTATTTTCCAGCACTGCCTTAGCCCCCTTGGGCATGGAGTTCACCAGAGCTTCACAAGTTGCCACTGGAGTCCTCTTCCACTCCTCCATGACGACATCACGGAGCTGGTGGATGTTAGAGACCTTGTGCTCCTCCACCTTCCGTTTAAGGATGCTCAATAATAGTGTTTAGGTCTGGAGACATGCTAGGCCAGTCCATCACCTTTTACCTTCAGCTTCTTTAGCAAGGCAGTGGTCATCTTGGAGGTGTGTTTGGGGTTGTTATCATGTTGTAATACTGCCCTGCGGCCCAGCCTCTGAAGGGAGGGGATCATGCTCTGCTTCAGTATATCACAGTACATGTTGGCATTCATGGTTCCCTCAATGAACTGTAGCTCCCAAGTGCTGGCAGCACTCATGCAGCCCCAGACCATGACACTCCCACCACCATGCTTGACGGTAGGCACACTTGTCTTTGTACTCCTCACCTGGTTGCCCCCACACATGCTTGACACCATCTGAACCAAATACGTTTATCTTGGTCTCATCAGACCACAG
Source organism: Aquarana catesbeiana (assembly GCF_042186555.1). Taxonomy (NCBI): domain Eukaryota; kingdom Metazoa; phylum Chordata; class Amphibia; order Anura; family Ranidae; genus Aquarana; species Aquarana catesbeiana. Next base: position 316,157,328 of record NC_133324.1, on the reverse strand, counting down.
GACATGGTTCCAGTAATCCATGTCCTAGTTTGCTTGTCTTCAGCAAACTGTTTGCAGGCTCTCTTGTGCATCATCGTTAGGAGAGGCTTTCTTCTGGGACGACAGTCATGCAGACCAATTTGTTGCATTGTGAGGTGTATGGTCTGAGCACTGACAGGCTGACCCCGCCCCTTCAACCTCTGCAGCAATGCTGGCAGCACTCATGCGTCTATTTCCCAAAGACAACCTCTGGATATGACGCTGAGCAACTTCTTTGGCCGACCATGGCGAGGCCTGTTCTGAGTGGAACCTGTCCTGTTAAACCGCTGTATAGTCTTGGTCACCATGCTGCAGCTCAGTTTCGGGGTCTTGGCAATCTTCTTATAGCCTAGGCCATCTTTATGTAGAGTAACAATTCTTTTTTTCAGATCCTCAAAGAGTTCTTTTGCCATGAGGTGCCATGTTGAACTTCCAGTGACCAGAATGAGAGAGTGAGAGCGAGAAAAACATATTTAACAAACCTGCTACCCATTCACACCTAAGGCCTTGTAACACTAATGAGTGGGAGGGGAGGGAAAATGGCTAATTGGGCCCAATTTGGATATTTTCACTTAGGGGTGTATTCACTTTTGTTGCCAGTGGTTTAGACATTAATGGCTGTGTGTTGAGTTATTTTGAGAGGACAGAAAATTTACACTGTTATATAAGCTGTACACTCACTACTTTACATTGTAGCAAAGTGTCATTTCTTCAGTGTTGTCACATGAAAAGATATAATAAAATATTTACAAAAATGTGCAGGGTGAGACTGACTGTATATATATATATTAAACACACAGCAGCTAACTGAATAACCTGCCTGCCTTAAGTATATTAGAAAAAGTACACCAGGAATGGTCTACAGTCAGATATAGGCTTGGCTACACTGGATGCAGTGTATATATTATTATTATTATACAGGTTTTATATATCACCAACAACCAACAGTTTGCGCACCGCTTTACAACATGAGGGCAGACATTGCAGTTACATTACAATTTGGTACAAGAGGAATCATAGGGCCCTGCTTGTTAGAGCTTACAATCTAAAAAGGAAGGGTCAATTGATACAAAAGGTAATAGCTGTGGGGGGATGAGTTGATGGAGGAAGTAAAACAGTGTTAGTTAGAAGCAGGATAAGCTTCTTTGAAGAGAAGGGCTTTCAGGGATCGCCTAAAGATGGATAGATTTGGGACAGTCGGACAGATTGGGGTAGGGAGTTCCAAAGGATGGGAGAAGCTCTGGAGAAATCCTGGAGGCGAGCATGGGAGGAGGTGACTAGAGAGCAGGAGGTCTTGGAATGACCGAAGAGAGCAGCTTGGTTGGTATTTTGGTACTAGGTTAGTGATGTAGCTGGGGGCAGAGTTATGGATGGCTTTGTAAATTATTGTTAGTACTTTAAATTTTATTCATTGGGTGAGTGGAAGCCAGTGGAGGGATTGGCAGAGAGGGGTGGAGGACACTGAATGGTTGGTAAGGTGGATGAGTCTTGCAGCAGCATTCATTATGGACTGAAGGGGGGATAGTCTAAGTAAAGGTAATTTTATGAGGAAGGAGTTGCAGTAGTCGAGGCGAGAGATAACCAGGGAGTGAATTAGAAGCTTGGTGGTGTCATTAGTTAAAAAAGGGCGTATTCTGGAAATGTTGCGGAGGCATGATTTGGACAGGGATTGTATGTGGGCCTGAAAGGACAGTTCACAGTCTAAGGTTACCCCTAGCACCCTGGCTTGTGGGAACGGACTGATAGATGTGCCATTAATCTTGACAGAGAAGTCGGGGAGGAGGCACGTGGGTATATACGAGACTGACTGTATATATATTAAATACACTGCAGCTAACTGAATAAACTGCCTGCCTGAAGTATATTATATTCCCACCAGGAAAGGCCTGCAGTCAGATATAGCTACACTGGATGCAGAGTATATATATATATATATATACGAGATTGACTGTATATATATATTAAATACACTGCAGCTAACTGAATAACCGGCCTGCCTGCTCAATCTAAATCACACTCTCTCTCGACATGCAGGCAGTCTTATATAGTGTGAGGCGTGGACTTGGTCTCCCTGAGCCATAATTGGCCAAAGGCACCCTGCCTTTGGCCAATTATGGCTCTCTTAGCTGAGGGCGCTGGGATTGGCCAAAGCATGCTACACTGGATGCAGTGTATATATATATACATACAAGACTGAATGTATATATATATATATATATATATATATATATATATATATATATAAATATATATGTTAAATACACTGCAGCTAACTGAATAATCTGCCTGCCTGAAGTATATTAGAAAAAGTACACCAGGAATGGCCTGCAGTCAGATATAGCTACACTGGACGCAGAGTATATATATATATATATATATATATATATATATATATATATATATATATATATATATATATATATATATATATATATATATACGAGACTGACTGTATATATAGAAGTCATATATAGAGAAGTCAGGGGAGGAGGCACGTGGGTATATACGAGACTGACTGTATATATATTAAATACATTGCAGCTAACTGAATAACCTGCCTGTCTGAAGTATATTAGAAAAAGTACACCAGGAATAGCCTGCAGTCAGATATAGCTACACTGGACGCAGAGTATATATATATATATATATATATATATATATATATATACGAGACTGACTGTATATATAGAAGTCATATATAGAGAAGTCAGGGGAGGAGGCACGTGGGTATATACGAGACTGACTGTATATATATTAAATACACTGCAGCTAACTGAATAACCTGCCTGTCTGAAGTATATTAGAAAAAGTACACCAGGAATGGCCTGCAGTCAGATATAAGCTATACGAGACTGAATGTATATATATATATATATATATATATATATATATATATATATATATACAGTGGGGCAAAAAAGTATATATATATACGTGAACAGAGCGGCACGGGCAGGCAAAATCACGTACCTGGTACGTGATTGCCTTCCCGCGGGTGCCAGCGGCGGTCGGCTTTTGTCTGGGAGCGTTCCATGATGAGGGGAAGGCCATCCGATCGTGGCCACCCCCTCGCGATCGCTCCCACCCAATGAGAAACATCCTCTGCCTCTGTATAGTACACAGAGGCAGAGAATGTGATGTCATCTCTCCTCGGCTCGGCAGTTTCCGTTCCGGCGCCGAGGAGAGAAGACATGTGAGTGCACAAAACATACACACACACACAGTAGAACATGCCAGGCATACTTTACACCCCCGATCCCCCCCCGATCGCCCCCCCGATCCCCCCCAATCACCCCCCCCCCTGTCAAACTGACACCAAGCAGTTTTTTTTTTTTTTTTTTTTCTGATTACTGCATGGTGTCAGTTTGTGACAGTTAGAAGTGGTAGGGCAGTTAGTATTAGCCCCCTGTAGGTCTAGGATACCCCCCTAACCCCCCTAATAAAGTTTTAACCCCTTGATCACCCCCTGTCGCCAGTGTCGCTAAGCGATCATTTTTCTGATCGCTGTATTAGTGTCACTGGTGACGCTAGTTAGGGACGTAAATATTTAGGTTCGCCGTCAGCGTTTTATAGCGTCAGGGACCCCCATATACTATCTAATAAATGTTTTAACCCCTTGATTGCCCCCTAGTTAACCCTTTCACCACTGATCACCGTAAAACTGTTACGGTTGACGCTGGTTAGTTTGTTTATTTTTTATAGTGTCAGGGCACCCGCCGTTTATTACCGAATAAAGGTTTAGCCCCCTGATCGCCCGGCGGTGATATGCGTCGCCCCAGGCAGCGTCAGATTAGCGCCAGTACTGCTAACACCCACGCACGCAGCATACGCCTCCCTTAGTGGTATAGTATCTGAACGGATCAATATCTGATCCGATCAGATCTATACTAGCGTCCCCAGCAGTTTAGGGTTCCCAAAAACGCACTGTTAGCGGGATCAGCCCAGATACCTGCTAGCACCTGCGTTTTGCCCCTCCGCCCAGCCCAGCCCACCCAAGTGCAGTATCGATCGATCACTGTCACTTACAAAACACTAAACGCATAACTGCAGCGTTCGCAGAGTCAGGCCTGATCCCTGCGATCGCTAACAGTTTTTTTGGTAGCGTTTTGCTGAACTGGCAAGCACCAGCCCCAGGCAGCGTCAGATTAGCACCAGTACCGCTAACACCCACGCACGCACCGTACACCTCCCTTAGTGGTATAGTATCTGAACGGATCAATATCTGATCCGATCAGATCTATACTGGCGTCCCCAGCAGTTTAGGGTTCCCAAAAACGCAGTGTTAGCGGGATCAGCCCAGATACCTGCTAGCACCTGCGTTTTGCCCCTCCGCCTGGCCCAGCCCAGCCCACCCAAGTGCAGTATCGATCGATCACTGTCACTTACAAAACACTAAACGCATAACTGCAGCGTTCGCAGAGTCAGGCCTGATTCCTGCGATCGCTAACAGATTTTTGGTAGCGTTTTGGTGAACTGGCAAGCGCCAGCGGCCTAGTACACCCCGGTCGTGGTCAAACCAGCACTGCAGTAACACTTGGTGACGTGGCGAGTCCCATAAGTGCAGTTCAAGCTGAACTGAGGTGGCAAGCACAAGTAGTGTCCCACTGCCACCAAGAAGACAAACACAGGCCCGTCGTGCCCATAGTGCCCTTCCTGCTGCATTCGCCAATCCTAATATTTGGGAACCCACCACTTCTGCAGCGCCCGTACTTCCCCCATTCACATCCCCAACCAAATGCAGTCAGCTGCATGAGAGGCATTTTCTTTATGTCCTCCCGGGTACCCCTACCCAATGAACCCCCCCAAAAAAGATGTTGTGTCTGCAGCAAGCGTGGATATAGGCGTGACACCCGCTATTATTGTCCCTCCTGTCCTGACAATCCTGGTCTTTGCATTGGTGAATGTTTTGAACGCTACCATTCACTAGTTGAGTATTAGCGTAGGGTACTGCACAGACTAGGCACACTTTCACAGGGTCTCCCAAGATGCCATCGCATTTTGAGAGACCCGAACCTGGAACCGGTTACAGTTACAAAAAAAAGTGTAAAAAAAAAAAAAAAAAACCACAAACAAAAATATAAAATAAAAAAAAATAGTTGTCGTTTTATTGTTCTCTCTCTCTCCATTCTCTCTATTGTTCTGCTCTTTTTTACTGTATTCTATTCTGCAATGTTTTATTGTTATTATGTTTTATCATGTTTTCTTTTCAGGTATGCAATTTTTTATACTTTACCGTTTACTGTGCTTTATTGTTAACCATTTTTTGGTCTTCAGGTACACCATTCACGACTTTGAGTGGTTATACCAGAATGATGCCTGCAGGTTTAGGTATCATCTTGGTATCATTCTTTTCAGCCAGCGGTCAGCTTTCATGTAAAAGCAATCCTAGCGGCTAATTAGCCTCTAGACTGCTTTTACAAGCAGTGGGAGGGAATGCCCCCCCCCCCACCGTCTTCCGTGTTTTTCTCTGGCTCTCCTGTCTCAACAGGGAACCTGAGAATGCAGCCGGTGATTCAGCCAGCTGACCATAGAGCTGATCAGAGACCAGAGTGGCTCCAAACATCTCTATGGCCTAAGAAACCGGAAGCTACGAGCATTTTATGACTTAGATTTCGCCGGATGTAAACAGTGCCATTGGGAAATTGGGAAAGCATTTTATCACACCGATCTTGGTGTGGTCAGATGCTTTGAGGGCAGAGGAGAAATCTAGGGTCTAATAGATCCCAATTTTTTCAAAAAAGAGTACCTGTCACTACCTATTGCTATCATAGGGGATATTTACATTCCCTGAGATAACAATAACAATGATTTAAAAAAAAAATGAAAGGAGCAGTTTAAAAATAAGATAAAAAAGCAAAACAATAATAAAGAAAAAAAAAAAAAAAAAAAAAAGCATCCCTGTCCCCCCTGCTCTCGCGCTAAGGCGAACGCAAGCGTCGGTCTGGTGTCAAATGTAAACAGCAATTGCACCATGCATGTGAGGTATCACCGCGAAGGTCAGATCGAGGGCAGTAATTTTAGCAGTAGACCTCCTCTGTAAATCTAAAGTGGTAACCTGTAAAGGCTTTTAAAGGCTTTTAAACATGTATTTAGTTTGTCGCTACTGCACGTTTGTGCGCAATTTTAAAGCATGTCATGTTTGGTATCCATGTACTCGGCCTAAGATCATCTTTTTTATTTCATCAAACATTTGGGCAATATAGTGTGTTTTAGTGCATTAAAATTTAAAAAAGTGTGTTTTTTCCCCAAAAAATGCGTTTGAAAAATCGCTGCGCAAATACTGTTTGAAAAAAAAAAAATTAAACACCCACCATTTAAATCTGTAGGACATTTGCTTTAAAAAAATATATAATGTTTGGGGGTTCAAAGTAATTTTCTTGCAAAAAAAAATAATTTTTTCATGTAATCAAAAAGTGTCAGAAAGGGCTTTGTCTTCAAGTGGTTAGAAGAGTGGGTAATGTGTGACATAAGCTTCTAAATGTTGTACATAAAATGCCAGGACAGTTCAAAACCCCCCCAAATGACCCCATTTTGGAAAGTAGACACCCCAAGCTATTTGCTGAGAGGCATGTCGAGTCCATGGAATATTTTATATTGTGACACAAGTTGCAGGAAAAAGACAATTTCTTTTTTTTTTTTTTTTTTTTTTGTGCACAAAGTTTTTACTAAATGATATATTGCTCAAACATGCCATGGGAATATGTGAAATTACACCCCAAAATACATTCTGTTGCTTCTCCTGAGTACGGGGATACCACATGTGAGACATTTTGGGAGCCTAGCCGCGCACGGGACCCCGAAAACCAAGCACCGCCTTCAGGCTTTCTAAGGAGGTAAATTTTTGATTTCACTCTTCACTGCCTATCACAGTTTCGGAGGTCATGGAATGCCCAGGTCGCAAAAAAAAACCCCAAATGACCCCATTTTGGAAAGTAGACACCCCAAGCTATTTGCTGAGAGGTATAGTGAGTATTTTGCAGACCTCACTTTTTGTCACAAAGTTTTGAAAATTGAAAAAAGAAAAAAACAAAAAAGGTTTTCTTGTCTTTCTTCATTTTCAAAAACAAATGAGAGCCGCAAAATACTCACCATGCCTCTCAGCAAATAGCTTGGGGTGTCTACTTTCCAAAATGGGGTCATTTGGGGGGGTTTGTGCCACCTGGGCATTCCATGGCCTCCGAAACTGTGATAGGCAGTGAAGAGTGAAATCAAAAATTTACACCCTTAGAAATCCTGAAGGCGGTGATTGGTTTTCAGGGCCCTGTACGCGGCTAGGCTCCTAAAAAGTCCCACACATGTGGTATCCCCATATTCAGGAGAAGCAGCTAAATGTATTTTGGGGTGCAATTCCACATATGCCCATGGCCTGTGTGAGCAATATATCATTTAGTGACAACTTTGTGCAAAAAAAAAAAAAAATTGTCACTTTCCCGCAACTTGTGTCAAAATATAAAATATTCCATGGACTCAACATGCCTCAAAGCAAATAGCTTGGGGTGTCTACTTTCCAAAATGGGGTCATTTGGGGGGGGGGGTTTATGCCATCTAGGCATTTTATGACCTTCAAAACTGTGATAGGTAGTGAGGAGTGAAATCAAAAATTTACGCCCTTAGAAATCCTGAAGGCAGTGATTGGTTTTTGGGGCCCCGTACGCGGCTAGGCTCCCAAAAAGTCCCACACATGTGGTATCCCCATACTCAGGAGAAGCAGCTAAATGTATTTTGGGGTGCAATTCCACATAGGCCCATGGCCTGTGTGAGCAATATATCATTTAGTGACAACTTTTTGTAATTTTTTTTTTTTTTTTGTCATTATTCAATCACTTGGGACAAAAAAAATGAATATTCAATGGGCTCAACATGCCTCTCAGCAATTTCCTTGGGATGTCTACTTTCCAAAATGGGGTCACTTGTGGGGGTTTTGTACTGCCCTGCCATTTTAGCACCTCAAGAAACGACATAGGCAGTCATAAATTAAAGGCTGTGTAAATTCCAGAAAATGTACCCTAGTTTGTAGGTGCTATAACTTTTGCGCAAACCAATAAATATACACTTATTGACATTTTTTTTACCAAAGACATGTGGCCGAATACATTTTGGCCTAAATGTATGACTAAAATTGAGTTTATTGGATTTTTTTTAGAACAAAAAGTAGAAAATATCATTTTTTTTCAAAATTTTCGGTCTTTTTCCGTGTATAGCGCTAAAAATAAAAACGGCAGAGGTGATCAAATACCATCAAAAGAAAGCTCTATTTGTGGGAAGAAAAGGACGCAAATTTCATTTGGGTACTGCATTGCATGGCCACGCAATTAGCAGTTAAAACGACGCAGTGCCAAATTGTAAAAAGTGCTCTGGTCAGAAAGTGGGTAAATCCTTCCGGGGCTGAAGTGGTTAAAAAGATGATGAGAGAGGCCTGTAATTGTCATCATAGTTATACCTCAACTATGAGAGACAAAATGTGGAAACAAATCCAGACAATCACATTGTCTGGTTTTTGAAAGAATTTATTTGCAAATTATGGTTGAAAATAAGTATTTGGTCACCTACAAACAAGCAAGATTTCTGGCTCTCACAGACCTGTATCTTCTTCTTTAAGAGGCTCCTCTGTTCTCCACTCATTACCTGTATTAATGGCACCTGTTTGTACTTGTTATCAGTATAAAAGACACCTGTCACACTCCAAACTCCACTATGGTGAAGACCAAAGAGCTGTCAAAGAACACCAGAAACAAAACTGTAGACCTGCACCAGGCTGGGAAGACTGAATCTGCAATAGGCAAGCAGCTTGGCGTGAAGAAAGTAACTGTGGGAGCAATATTTAGAAAATGGAAGACATACAAGACCACTAATAATCTCCCTTGATCTGGGGCTGCACGCAAGATCTCACCCAGTGGGGTCAAAATGATCACAGGAACGGTGAGCAAAAATCCCAGAACCACACGGGGGGACCTAGTGAATGACCTGAAGAGAGCTGGGACCAATGTAACAAAGGCTACCATCAGTAACACACTACGCCGTCAGGAACTCAGATCCTGCAGTGCCAGACGTGTCCCCCTGCTTAAGCCAGTACATGTCCGGGCCCTTCTGAGGGACCCTGCCTTTGGCCAATTATGGCTCTCTTAGCTGAGGGTGCTGGGAATGGCCAAAGCATGCAGGTCATGGTGCATGCTTTGGCCAATCATCATACAGCATTGCACTGCGATCTCGCAGTGCATTATGGGGCGTTACGCGGCTCTCGAATTTGCCGTGAATGCCCCATAATATTCGTTTTTCTACGAACGGGTGAACACTCGATGTTCGAGTCGAACTCATGTTCTACCCAAACATAAAGCTCATCCCTAATAGGCAGGTGACACCAGCAACAGAGCTAGAAAACCCTCCTGCTGTTGACATTAATTTGGCGGGAGCCTGAACAGTTAGTTAACAATTTAAAAATTGTATGCAAATGCAAAAGTTACTGGGTAAAGTAATTGAAGGGCTATTTCTTTTGGACTATAGATTGATGAAATATAAATTGCTGCAGTGCGTTCGAAGGATAGGTAAACCAATGATTATGCATACTGCTGTGGTACTTTATGTTCAGAGCCAGTGCGTTCCTTGATACAGTATTGACCATTCATTGAAACTCCACTTTTGGTAGGGCTGGGCTTTTGAAAGAAAGCAACATTATATTCAGAAGTAAGTGTAAGTTATCTTTAAAGTTGCAAAAAAAAGGTGTTTACATGTAATAAACTGCATAATAGCAGTAATGTACATGTGAGCATGCAAATCCTATTTTTTCCATACATTTTGCAAAACACTGAAACATGTAATCCTACTGATATTTGACATTGTGCAAAACACTGAAACATGTGATCCTGCTAGTATTTAATGCCCTGCAAAACACTGATACATGTATTTCTGCTCATATTTGATGCAAAGTACTAACAATTGAGTACTGTCCATGATACTTTTTTATTTGCACTAACATCCAAATTGTCAGGGCATCCTGCAAAACACTAAAACGTAATCCTGCTGATCAGCAATAACCACTCACAAATAGCAGCCACAAGCTATGGCAAGTCATACTATGCCTTTTATCCTTGATTTTGAGACAGACTCAAGTGCACTCCCTTGATTGGCAATCACATGGTTAATTCTATCCGAATTACATTTTATAGCTTTTATTTCAATGCTGCTAAGGGGTGTAGCCATCTCCTGGATAATAACAACTAACAAGACTCTATTTTTCCTCCACCCCCTCCCAAAAAATCATTTATTCTCCCAGGAACATAGATTTCACTCTGATTATAGAAAGGCAATCAAATCTCGCTGTCAAATTCAGTCCAAAATGAGACTTGTTAGTGATTACCACTGGGGTATTGTTAAATCCCCCTATGCAATTTCAAGTAAGTTGTGTTTTTTTCTCTTAAGGAAATGACTGTATAGGAAAAAAAACTATGAAAAAAAAGCAATTTTGCTTCTTTAAAAAAAGACAAAGGGCTTCTGTTATTTTTTTTATGAAACACCTATAATTTCCTAGCTTTTTACACATTTTTGTGTGTGCTCCACTCTGATGACTTAAGCAACTCCTTCTGAAGGCAGATGAAAAAAAAAGATTTGAAAACTTTCTTACCTATCAATCATGCTTAAAAATAAAATATTCTACTGAGTGGGATTCATATGAGCTAGAAAAAAATGAAATGTGTAGTTGCCTTAAAATATCTATTATATGTTTTATTCATGTAGAAGAAAGACACCATACAGGGTGCAGAAACAAAGGATAAGCTTTCTGGACCAATAATTTACACATTTTACAGTTTTCCTGTAATAAAAGAAATATTCAGACTAACATTGTTTATCTCTTTTGGAAAATGCTAGTTGAGAGGCTGTTCTATTGACCCTCTGACTTTGGTACTTTTAAAGTTGCAGCCCTAGACAAGTATGCAGTTCAGGAAAGTCAAAAACATTCATAGTTATTATTGGTAATGAAGCAAGAGGGTCTGATTCACAATCACACACACAAATGCATGTGTGTGTGTGTAGCCAACCCTTGTAAGAGGATTTTATTGCAGGGTCCTCCTCAGGGCTTTTTTTCTGCCAGAACTTGCCGGAACTGTGTTCCGGCACCTCTGCCAGGGAGCAGGACTTTTTTTTTTTCTACAGTTGGTTTATGCTGCTGCCAGCCGACAGAGTGAGCTGACAGTCGCATAAGCCGACACAGCTCCTATAGTTCCAGCTTCAGCCTTAAGAGAGGGGAGGGCTAAGTGATATCAGCTGCACTCCGCCTCTCCCTGTAGCAGAGCGGATGTCTGTCCTGTCCTGAGACCCTTGACTGCCAGACCAGGACTGCTTTTGGAAAATGTTTAACTGTCATTGTTGTCTTGCTTTTAGATATGTGTCTATTAATGCTGCTGCCAGGATATATATATGTGGGCTTTCTCTAGCTGTGTATATATATGTGGGCTGTCTCTTGCTGTGTATATAAATGTGGATGAGGTCGGATTGTGACAAAACGTACGTCAGGAGGAGTGATGTGCTGACATCATCGCATAGTATTCCAGAGAGCATGGGTGTTCATGAGCTGGCCGGCTTTTTATACAATGCTTTGTTTTAAAGCTTTTTATGGAAGTGCAATTCGTTATTAAAGCTATTCGTGCTTTACCTGATTTACACTATGGAGAGCCTTTTTTATTTCTGGGTATACGTGTCTGATGTATGCTTATGAACATTGGAGAGATTGAGGTATACTGGGTCCTGGTGTATATCCTGTTTTGCAACATTCAAGTACGCTGTGAGCTGACATTTCCACACTTCCAGGATAAAGGCCCTGGCTGGGTTGATAGCCGCAAGCTTATACTGCTTGCCCTCTGGTAAGCTTGCACTCTGTGTGGTGGAGGTGCACATGTTCATTGTGGTGTCATTTGAGATTTCTTCACTTATTTCAACTATCAAGTTATTTTATATTGTTCATTGGACTATGTTCAACATCATGATTTTAAATGTGTTTTAAGTGTTTTCATTATTTCACTTAATCAGTATTGTTAGCACAGCTCCTTTTTTAAATTTGATATTTTTGAGGTGTGTATTTTACCTAGAGCTTGCAGCTTGTTTGTCACTATTGAGTAGCGCATTTTTTTTCTTTTTATATATACCATATATACTCGAGTATAAACCGAGTTTTTCAGCACTTTTTTTTGTGCTGAAAATGCCCCCCTCGGCTTATACTCGAATCAGGTTATCTGCCGCCATGTCAGTATTGATGCGGGGAGAAGGAAAGCCATATTACGCCATACATTTTCCCCTCTGATTCACAGCAGGGCTGTGTGTATAGGAAGTCTGCGCCATCCATGGTGTCCCGCCTCCTCCTTGTCCGTCCGTGACGAGGAGGAGGCGGAGCTTTGTTACAGTGGCTGTGTGTATAGGAAGTCCGTGGGACGGCATGGGAGGTGCAGACTTCCTATACACATAGCCACTGTAACAAAGCTCCACCTCCTCCTCATCACTGGTGGACGAGGTGGAGGCGGGACGGTGTGTACAGCACAGAATCGGAGGGGGCAATGTACGGCTTAATATGGCTTTCCTTCCCTCCACATACTGACATGGTGGCAGGAGCTTTTGGGGGTTGGATCAGTCCAGTGGCAGTTGGTAAGAAAAAAAGGGGATAATGAAAAAAAACATTTTTGAAGGCTTTTATTACATTTTCAGGCTCCTAGGATTACCTAGTTGTCAAGGTGCCCTTACTACAGACACACTTCCCTAAAGCTTCTCCTTTTCACAATCTCTTCTCTATAAGGTACATGGGCACAATGAGGCTTGCAATGGGCATAGTGAGGCATGCAATGGGTGCAGTGAGGCTTGCAGTGGACATAGTGAGGCTTGTAATGGGCACAGTGAGGCTTGTAATGGGCACAGTGAGGCTTGCAATGGGCACAGTGAGGCTTGCAATGGGCACAGTGAGGCTTGCAATGGGCATAGTGAGGCTGAAAATGGGCACAGTGAGGCTGAAAATGGGTACATTGAGGCAGCAAATGGGCACAGTGAGGCTGCAGATGGGCATTGTTGACCCTCTTTTCCAGTTACAGTAGCTGCTGCATTCTCACCCTAGGCTTATACTCGAGTCAATAAGTTTTCCCGTTTTTTTGTGGTAAAATTAGGTGCCTCGGCTTATATTCTGGTCGACCTTTACTTGAGTATATATGGTATGTGGGCTGTCTCTTGCTGGATATATATATATATATATATATATATATATATATACATATATATTGTGTGGGCTGTCTCTTGCTTGATATATATTTTGGCTGTCTCTTGCTGAATATGGGGATATCTGAAAGTACCTCTGAGTTTACTTTGGTTACTGGATATTTGTAATGTTTTGTACATTCTACTTCTTTGCTTTTTATTAACAAATTCCATACAAAAATGTGTTATATATCCCCCTAAATATACTTGGTTTCCTGTTCTCTAAAAGGGGCGGTGCTAGTTGTGTAGGGGTGGTCCTAGGGGGGGACGGAAGTGACCTTGGGAGGGGGTTGAGTTCCTGCACCTTTTCTCTGAGAAAAAAGTTCTTCTACCTAATAACATACAAAATGGTACCCAGAGCATACAGACACACCAGCTTAGGTAAAATATTTTCTTACTGGGCTGCGATTCTAGGAGAGTACCAGTTAGTGGCTAGGGATGGGCCGAGCGAACCCCTGTTCGGTTCGCACGAGAACTTTCGAACACAGCGAAAGTTCGGACCCGACTAACGAACCACATTAAAGTCAATGGGACCCGAACGTCAAAAGTCAAAAGTGTCCATTTTTAAGGCTTATATGCAAGTAATTAGACATACAATGGTAATAGGGGTCAGGGTCTTGCTCTGGGGGACATGTAAAAAAAAAAAGTTTGTGAAAAACGTCATTTTTAAATGAGCAGTGATTTTTTGATTTTTAAAGTGAAAACATAAAAATGAAAAATTCCTTCCAATATAGTGCCTGGGGGGTCCCCTTAGTCTACCTGTAAAGTAGCAGATCTGTACCATGTCTAGAATCTGCTGCAGCAATAATTCCATTTATTTTGCTCAGCAACAGCTGGGGAGCCAGTGTGTATGATGAGGCCACAATGTAGTGCACTGGGAACAAGATTAGACATTTTTTGGATACATTCTGGTGTCACTTTGACTTTTGTAGGAAGTAATGAGTGTGTAAAAATTGGTCTTTGGGTGTCGGTGGTGCTTTCCGATCCCTCTGTAACCCTATAGAGGTAATCTTGATGAAAGCAAAAATTGGCCTTGCTGTAAAAAATTGCGATGATATGCACCTGTCAAACAGGTGCAGAAAAATTGGTCTTTGGGTGTCGGTGGCGCATTCCCACTGTAACCCTATAGATGTACTCTTGATGAAAGCAAGAATTGGCCTTGCTGTAAAAAATTGCAATGATGTGCACCTGTCAAACAGGTGCAGAAAAATTGGTCTTTGGGTGTTAATTGTGCCCATGAAACCTATACCGAAAACATTCCTCCAGATGAAATGATTGAACACCCTCAAAGCTAGGCAGCCTTGAAGTCCTGCAGAGATTCTACCTCACAAAAAGACTTAATCAGTGACATCGGCATCAGGGACTTCATAGCTGGTAATCCAGGACTAATTCATTTTTATAAAAGTCAAACAGTCCACAGAGTCTGTGGACAGATGCGTTCTATGATCAGTAATGAAACCTCCTGCAGCACTGAATGCCCATTCTGAAAGCATACTGGATGCAGGGCAGCCCAACAACTTAATAACATACTGGGCAAGTTCGGGCCAGTGGTCTATTCTCATGACCCAGTAAGTCAGTGGATCTTCAGCTGGAAAACTCTCCATCTCTGTTTTGGCCTCGAGGTAATCGTCCACCATGTGATGCGGGCGCTGTTGATGGGATGTGGAAGCTGACAGCCCTGGGCGGCGAGGACTAAAAAAATTTTGAAATGCCTCACTTAGGCGGATGCCTTCTCCAACGTTCCTCTCTTGACCAACAGAAGACTCAAAACTACGTTTTCCACGACACTGTAACCTACTGGAGTCAGGAAAAACATTCAATAAAATCCTCTTTAACATGTCCTCAAGAGATTTTATCTTCTGCACTCTTTGTGGGGACGGGATGAGTTCTGAGACCTTCCCCTTATAATGGTGGTCAAGGAGGGATGCCAACCAGTAATCATCCTTCTCCTTTATGCCACGTATTCTTGGGTCCTTTCGCAGGCTTTAAAGCATGAGGTTGCCCATGTGCCTCAAATTTGCCGAGGCTTGAGAAGCAGACATCCTCAGGGTCACTCAGGATGACAGCATCTAGAACTTCCTCTTCCCAGCCACATACTACTCCCAAGGGTCCCGAGGTTGTAAAGCCATCGCTTACAGATTGACGCATGTCTTTCTCTTCTTCGAAGCCTATGACAGTGCCAGAATTCTCCTCCTCTCTCTCCACTTGTGTGTTCTGTGACATAGGAATGATGGTGTCTGGATAAAGTGGTCCTCTTCCTCCTGCTGCTCTGCCTCCAGTGCCCTGTCCATAATGCCACGCAGAGTCTGCTCCAGCAGGAACACAACAGGGATTGTGTCACTGATGCATGCACTGTCACTGCTCACCATCCTTGTGGCCTCCTCAAATTGTAACAATACAGTGCATGCATCCTTAATGATCAGCCATTGGCTGGGGAAAAAAAGCTGAGGCGGCCTGAGCCTGTTGTCCTGCCGTACTGGCACAGATACTCATTGACGGCCCTCTGCTGCATGTATAGCCGCTGCAGCATTCCCAAAGTCGAGTTCCACCTGGTGGGCATGTCACAAATCAGGCGGTTTACAGGCAGGTGGAATTCCCGCTTAATTTCAGCCAACCGAGCACTGGCTGTGTATGACTGCTTGAAATGGCTACAGACTCTTCTGGCCTGCTTTAGTACATCTTGCAACCCCGGGTACGTACTTAGGAAATGCTGCACTGCCAAATTGAGGAACATGTGCCAGGCACGGCACATGTGTCAACTTTCCCTGTCTAAGGGCGGACAGGAGGTTTGAGCCATTATCGGACACCACCATTCCTGGCTCCTGCTGGCGTGGTGTGAACCACCTCTGGGCCTGTCCCTGCAGAGCTACAAGAATCTCTGCTCTGGTGTGGTTCCTGTCCCTTAAACACACCAGCTGAAGCACTGCATGGCACCTTTTAGCCTGACTCTGGGAATAGCCCTTTGAATACTTAGGGGGTACCTGATGTTCATAGGACAATTCTGCAGAGGAGGGCATGGAAGTGGTGGAGGAGAAGGGGGTAGAGGTCACAGGTCTGGCATCATCACCACCAGCTGTGTTGCATCATCACCACCAGGTGTGTGGAGACATGGGGGCACAACAAGCTGCAGCACCAAGCCCTGTCCTGCATCCTTTTGAGTTGCAAGCAGTGTTACCCAGTGTGCTGTGAACGAAATATATCATCCCTGCCCATGCTTGCTGGACCACGTGTCAGCAGTAAGATGGATTTTACGGCTGACTGCCTTGCCCAACGATGCCAGAACATTCCCTTCCACCTGATGGTAGAGAGATGGAACGGCCTTACGTGAAAAGTAGTAGCGACTGGGAACCTGCCATTGTGGTACAGCACATTGTGCAAATTCACGGAAGGAAGCAGAATCCACCAGGCTGAAAGGCAGAAGTTGGAGAGCCAACTGCTTTGACAAGCTTGCATTCAGACGCTAGGCATGTGGGTGGCAGGGACTGTATTTTTGTCCGCTGCAGCAGATGGGGCAAAGAAATTTGCTGGCTACAGTCTACAGCTGGTGGTGTGCTGCTGGTAGATGTGCTGCTAGGACCTGGGACACCCTGTGCTATACCATCATTCCTGTCAATGGAGGCTGCTGAGAGGTAATGACTCAGTATTGCAGGGGCAGACTGAAGTGGGTAAGGAGGAGGGATCAATTTGTGCCCCTTTTGTGTGCCTTTTAGGTGCTCTTGCCAATGGGCTGAGTGGTTGGACGTTAAATGCCTTGTTAAGCATGTGGTACCCAAATGGTTACTGTTTTTGCCACGTTTGATGTGCCTGAGACACAATTTGCAGATAGCAACAGTGTGATCTGCTGCAGATGTGCTGAAAAAGGCCCAGACAGCTGAGCTTTTGGGAGTGGGCTGGGAGATAACAGCTGCAGAATGTGATGGAATAGGGTGGCTGCTCTCTACTCTTTCTTGATGTCGGCCTTCTTGGGGTTGTGCCGCCTCACCTTCAGTTACCTCCTCTACTCTATCTGGCACCCAAGTCGTATCATTAACCTCATCATCTCCATCTCCTCTATCTTCATCATTACCACTGGAGACAACTTGGCAATACGCTGCGGCTTGGGGAACATGAATGCCAATTTGTCTACCAGTGTTCCTCCCTCTCTCTAGGCTCATGTTCCTGTCATCCTCAACCCTTAGAACCAACATCTGAATCCAGTAGTGGCTGGACATCATCAAGGAGCAAGTGGCTGACGCTGTGGTCAAATAACTCAGCTGTCTCCTCAATGGCTGATGTTGGGGCTATGGCAGGAATAGATGTGGACAAGGAGGCAGGTTTATCCACTCTGGCAACTGCAGGGGACTGCACACTTGTCTCTGCTTGCGTGACAGAGGATGAGGAGCATGAGGAAGGTTTAATAAGTCAGTCCACCACCTTCTCTGCATGCTGTGGCTGGATAGCATGGGCAAACTCACTAAACAGAGGAAATGATGCCCTGCCTGAGGACTGACCACCACGTCCACCTTTGCCTGTGAACACATTTGTTGCTGGCCCCCTTACAGTGCCAAGGGAACGTCTGCCTCTCCTTGTTGTCCTCCCAGACATTATTGGGAGGGAGGGGGCAGTGCTTATAAGCAAATCTAAAGAAGAAGTTGAAATCTGTACGTAGATGCACTTTAATCAATGTAAAGAGGTGTTTAGTGCAATTTAATTTAACTAAATGGAGTTAAACTGGCAGTAACGCACACAAAACTATATGGTGTTAAACTGATAGTAATGCACACAGAACTATATGGCGTTAAACTGGCAGTAACGCACGCAAAACTATATGGCGTTAAACTGGCAGTAACACACACAGAAGTAAATGGCGTTAAACTGGCACTAACGTACACAGAAATAAATGGTGTTAAACTTGCAATAACGCAATCAAATAGACGGTGTTCAACCGTCACTACACTGACGCTATCTGAACTGTCCCTACTAGCTATACACTAATGTCAAGATTACTGACATGGTCTCACTACACTACACTGAAACTATATGAGAGTCCCTACTCTACACTAATGTATGTATGAATGACACGGTCTCACTACACTACAGTGCAACTATCTGAGCTGTCCCTACTCTAGCTGCACACTATGCAAAGCTGAAGGATGGTCATCCTCACTACACTCACACTATCCCTAGACTGACATTAAACTAATATTCTACACTGACAATTGAAGCAAAATAGCACAGTATAGCACACTAACTAACTAATAGCACTGAACAGAGCCCTGTTCTATCTCTCTCCACGCTGAAATCACACTGAAAATGGCTGCCATTGAAAGAATACTTTTACACTGTGGGGCGGGAATGAGCCATGATTGGATAGTCATGATGACAGTGTCCAATTATGACTCTGACAGTGCTCTGTGTTCTGATTGGTTGAAGCTTTCTCTGCTTCAGCAAATCAGGCCTTGCAATGCACTGTTCAGTGCCGCAACGCATTGTGGTCGGTTCAGGGGGGCGAACAAACGATTGAACGACCCGTTTGTTCGGCTGTTCACCGAACGCCCAAACAACGAAAGTTCGGCCCAAACCCAGAAAGTTCGCCCATCCCTATTAGTGACTATTAGACAACCTATACATAATGAAATAAATAGAATGCTAAATATATACAACAGTCTCCAAAAATGTACCTTATAAATTGAGATAGCAGTGTAAATAGTAAAGTAGACATTCACTTAACTACAACTCTTTTGTCACACTGGCCAAGTGAAGAATAGGCACACAATTAATATATTATTGTTCACAGCCGGCGATGTTGGGGCCCATTTGAGCTTGTAATAAACAATTATCTCAGTTTGTAATCCACGGGTACAATATGTGCTCCTACAACTGCAGAGTATCAAAAGATGGCTTGGCTGATTTTAGGCCAGACACCCAGTTATAGTTTTCTCTAACTGTCCTTAAAGTGATATTAAACCCTTAGTTTTTTTGGGTCAAAATGCAGATTCTTTATCTGTTAGTCCTTGCCTATATTCCAGATTAAGCTGGTGCCATGATCACTGCCCCAGGTTTCCTGTTTCAGGGTGGCTCCTTTCTATTGCAGCATCCTTTGAAGGCACCCTCGCATGCAGAGACTACAGCTGTGATTCCCTACACTGTGTGCATCAACAGAATCACATAGCCCCATAGCATTGGACGACAAGGTGCTTCCTTTCCTCCCCTTCTGCAAGTTAACAGGCTGACCCGAGACTGCACTGTCCACTGTTAACTTTTTCCTGTGAAGATCAGAAGTTCAGGGAGGCTGCAGTGAGAGAGCAGGAGCCAGCAGAATTGGATAGTGCAGGTGGTTGGATTTAAAATGTATATAGGTTACTGAGGAATGTTTATTTTGTTGTGCTCACCGTGTGTTTTACATCAGTATACACAGTATGCATATAACCAGAGTTTTGCAGGAGTAAACAACATCAGTTTTTCTTGTGGGAACATTGCTCAAATTCAATTAGAACAATGTTTGCATATGACCAGTTTCTTCTAATATAACTGGAAAATAGATACTTCTGTGGTATATTGGGTATTGTAAACAATTGCCATTGTTTTACATGAGCTTTTGTCAAACACTAGACCCAAGCTATGTCAATAAGGATAAACCTTTTGGCATGTATCATATTACAGTGCCACCTAGTTCTTGGAGTTAGAAAATGTTTCCCCAAAGAAACAGATGTAAGAAGATGACGGACGTAGAAAGGGTTGTGCTCAGTGCCGGGACAAGGTCATTCAGTGCCCAGGGCCCGAAGATGCCAAATTGAGCCCCCCCACACACACACACACACATGATGTGTGCACCTGATTGTCTTTTGCAGCTAGGATCTTACTCCCAGCTGCCAGCACACTTGTCTCAACATCACTGCGCAGCTCCAGGCCCGCCATTAAGGTTTTATATGCACCCGAAAGTAAACAGTGATGTCGTTGGGCCTCCCTGCTGTGTGTGCTGTGCCTGTGTCAGTCTCCTTGCAGTGACTGTAAATAGTGCTGGACCAGCCAGAGGCAAAACAAATGGCAGAGCACACATGAGGTGAGAAAGGCAGAAATGACCACATAGTTCCTCCCTCCCTACATGAAAACACTGTGTGTGGGGAAGCTGCCGCTCCTACCCTTCCTGCCCCCCACCATGTGTCGACCTTTGTGGAGGGCATCCTAACTGATTTAGAGTGGAGCCGCTCTGGTATAGGTGATGAAGAATGCAAACTGTACCTACAGCTGGGGAAGTATACTGGGAAATCCGCTACTGAAATCATTTTGTGATCTCACCATAGTTACATAGTAGGTGAGGTTGAAAAAAGACACAAGTCCATCAAGTCCAACCTATGTGTGTGATTATATGTCAGTATTACATTGTACATCCCTGAATGTTGTGGTCATTCAGGTGCTTATCTAATAGTTTTTTGAAACTATCAATGCTCCCCGCTGAAACCACCACCTGTGGAAGGGAATTCCACATTCTGGCCGCTCTTATGCCCCGTACACACGGTCGGATTTTCCGACGGAAAATGTATGATAGGACCTTGTTGTCGGAAATTCCGACCGTGTGTAGGCTCCATCACACATTTTCCGGATTTTCCGACACACAAAGTTTGAGAGCAGGATATAAAATTTTCCGACAACAAAATCCGTTGTCGGAAATTCCGATCGTGTGTACACAAATCCGACGGACAAAGTGCCATGCATGCTCAGAATAAATAAAGAGATGAAAGCTATTGGCCACTGCCCTGTTTATAGTCCCGACGTACGTGTTTTACGTCACCGCGTTTAGAACGATCAGATTTTGCAACAACTTTGTGTGACCGTGTGTATGCAAGACAAGTTTGAGCCAACATCCATCGGAAAAAATCCTAGAATTTTGTTGTCGGAATGTCCGAACAAAGTCCGACCGTGTGTACGGGGCATTACAGTAAAGAACCCTCTACGCAGTTTAAGGTTGAACCTCTTTTCTTCTAATCTTAATGAGCGGCCATGTGTCTTATTAAACTCCCATCTGCGGAAAAGTTTTATCCCTTTTGTGGGGTCACCAGTAGGGATGAGCCGAACACCCCCCGGTTCGGTTCGCACCAGAACCTGCGAACGGACCGAAAGTTCGCACGAACGTTAGAACCCCATTGACGTCTATGGGACTCGAACGTTCGAAATCAAAAGTGCTCATTTTAAAGGCTAATTTGCATGGTATTGTCCTAAAAAGGGTTTGGGGACCCGGGTCCTACCCCAGGGGACATGTATCAATGCAAAAAAAAATTTTAAAAACGGACGTTTTTTCGGGAGCAGTGATTTTAATGATGCTTAAAGTAAAAAAAAAAAAGTGAAATATTCCTTTAAATATCGTACCTGAGGGGTGTCTATAGTATGCCTGTAAAGTGACGCGTGTTTCCCGTGTTTAGAACAGTCCCTGCACCAAATGTCATTTTTAAAGGAAAAAATCTCATTTAAAACTGCTTGCGGGTTTAATGTAATGTCGGGTCCTGGCAATATGGATGAAAATCAGTGAGACAAACGGCATGGGTACCCCCCAGTCCATTACCAGGCCCTTTGGGTCTTTTATGGATATTAAGGGGAACCCCGCACCCAAATTAAATTAAGGAAAGGTGTGGGGCCACCAGGCCCTATATACTCTGAACAGCAGTATACAGGCTGTAGGTTTGTTGTTAAGTAGAATCTCTTTGTAATTTTGAACGGGTACATTTTTAACGTGTTTAGCTCCAGCCAAAAAATCTTTTTTAAGCTTTTTGGAAAACATAGGGAAGGGTTATCACCCCTGTGACATTTGTTTTGCTGTCTTTCCTCCTCTTCAGAAGATTTCACCTCACTTTTTGTCCCAATGGATTGGAAAGCATCAGTGGAAAGGAGAAATGTTTTTCCCATATTAACTCTTACAGGAGAGAATTTCCCTTCCTAGGGGTAGATTTCACTTCCTGTTGTCTCCTTCCGTTTGCAAGTAGGAGTCGTTTGTAAGTTAGTTGTTTGAAAGTAGGGTCCTGCCCTATATACTCAGCAGAAATTTGGGCCTTAGGTGTTGCTGTGGCCACAACACTGTAAGCCCTCACAGGGCTCTGCTGTGAAATATTAGATCAAGAATTGTAATTACATGCCCCTGTTGAACAGGAGCTGAAAAATTAGGCCTTAGGCACTGGTGCTGGTGCCACAACACTGCAACCCCTCACAGACACTCTAGTTGGAATGCAGGAACGAGCCCTGCTGCAAAGTATTGCATCAAAAATTGTAATTACACGCCCCTGTTAAACAAGGGCTGAAAAATTGTGCCTTAGGCACTGGTGCTGGTGCCACAACACTGCAACCCCTCACAGACACTCTAGTTGGAATGCAGGAACGAGCCCTGCTGCAAAGTATTACATCAAAAATCGTAATTACACGCCCCTGTTAAACAGGGGCTGAAAAATTGTGCCTTAGGCACTGGTGGTGGCACCCAGAACCAAAAATGTTCTTACAAGCTATCAGCGTGATGATTGAGGATGAAGAGGATAATTACTCAGGGATAGTCACTCAGCATCAGTATAGGCAGTCTTTGAAGGGATCTGAGATTTCAAAAAAAATTATTCGGTTACATCAGCATCAGGTGCTTGGTAGCTGGTGGTGATCCAAGACTCATTCATTTTTATGAAGGTCAGTCGATCGACCGAGTCAGTGGACAGACGCACCCTGTGATCGGTTACCACGCCTCCAGCAGCACTGAATGTGCGTTCCGAAAGAACGCTGGATGCAGGACAGGCCAGTAGCTCAATTGCATACTGTGCAAGCTCTGGCCAGTGATCCATCCTCAAGACCCAGTAACCCAGAGGATTTTCGGTGGGAAAGGTGTCCAAGTCTGATCTTGCCCCTAGGTATTCCTGCACCATGTAAAACAGACGCTGGCGATGGTTGCTGGAACCGATCATACCTTGGGGCTGCGGACCAAAAAATTGTCTGAACGCATCGGTCAGACGGCCACCTTCTCCACCGCTCCTTCTTTGACTGACCGAAGCCTCAGCAACACGTTGTCCAGAAACAGGAGTTTGTAACCTCCCAGTCTCTGGGAACGCGTTGCACAGACCTTTCTGCAAGGCCTCCCGAAGATGTTTCATCCTCTGCTCCCTCTGCGATGGCAAGATAAGGTCCGCAACCTTACCCTTGTAACGTGGATCAAGGAGGGTTGCCAGCCAGTATTGGTCCTTCTCCTTGATACCACGAATACGAGGATCCTTACGCAGGCTTTGCAGGATCAGGGAGGCCATGCAACGTAGGTTTGCTGAGGCATTCGGTCCGGAGTCCTCTGGGTCACTAAGGACGACATGGTCCGCAGCCACCTCCTCCCAGCCACGTACAAGTCCATGTGTTTCTTGGGACTGATCCCTTAAAGACTGCTGCTGATGCTGAGTGCCAGGCTCCACCTCCATACTGACACAATCTTCCTCCTCCTCCTTCTCCTCTTCCTCCTCGTCCTCTTCCTGTGTGATCGGCGGGCACGCAGGAACACTGTCTGGATAAAGGGGGCCTTGAGAGCTAAGGAAGTCCTCCTCTTCCTGCCTCTGTTCTGCCTCAAGTGCCCTGTCCATTATTCCACGCAGCGTGTGCTCCAACAGGTGGACAAGGGGGACAGTGTCACTGATGCATGCACTGTCACTGCTCACCATCCTCGTGGGCTCCTCAAATGGTGACAGGACAGTGCATGCATCCCTGATCATGGCCCACTGGCGTGGGGAAAAAAAACCAAGCTCCCCTGACCCTGTCCTGGTGCCATAGTCGCACAGGTACTCATTGATGGCCCTCTGCTGCGTGTGCAGCCGCTGCAGCATGGCCAACGTTGAGTTCCACCTGGTGGGCATGTCACAGATTAGGCGGTTCTTGGGCAGGTTAAACTCCTTTTGGAGGTCCGTCAGCCGAGCACTGGCATTATATGACCGGCGGAAATGCACACAGACTTTCCTGGCCTGCCTCAGGACATCCTGTAAGCCCGGGTACCTGCCCAAGAACCGCTGCACCACCAAGTTAAGGATGTGAGCCAAACAGGGCACATGGGTCATTTGTCCCTGTCGGAGGGCAGAGAGGAGGTTGGTGCCATTGTCGCAAACCACCATTCCTGCCTTAAGTTGGCGTGGCGTCAACCACCTCTGAACCTGCCCCTGCAGAGCTGACAGAACCTCTGCCCCAGTGTGGCTCCTGTCCCCCAAGCACACCAGCTCAAGCACCGCATGGCATCTTTTGGCCTGCGTACTTGCGTAGCCCCTTGAACGACTACGGAGCACCGCTGGTTCCGAGGAAGAGGCCATGGAGGAAGAAGAAGAGGAGGGGGTGGAGGAGAGAGGTGTGTCACAATCATTAGCATTTTGGAGGCGTGGTGGCGGAACAACCTCCAACACTACTGCACCTTGTCCTGCATCCTTCCCAGCTGCCAGCAGAGTCACCCAATGCGCCGTGAAACTTAGGTAACGTCCCTGTCCATGCCTGCTGGACCATGAGTCAGCGGTAATATGCACCTTACCGCTGACCGCCCTGTCCAGCGAGGCATGGACATTGCCTTCCACATGCTGGTAGAGAGCCGGAATTGCCTTCCGTGAGAAAAAGTGGCGTTTGGGTACCTGCCACTGAGGAACCGCACATTCCACAAACTCACGGAAGGGGGCAGAGTCTACCAACTGAAAAGGCAGCAGTTGAAGTGCTAGCAATTTTGCCAAGCTAGCATTCAACCGTTGGGCATGTGGATGGCTGGGAGCAAACTTCTTTCGGCGGTGCAGCAGCTGGGGCAGGGAAATTTGCCTGGTACAATCTGACATCGGTGTACCAAAATCAGATTGCCCACAAGTACGTGGCTGTGACACACCTAATTCTACACCTTCATTCCTCTCAGTGCAGGTCTCAGAGAGGACTGAAGGTCTAGTGGGGTTGGAAATCTCAGCTGATGAGGAGCAAGCAGAGGTCCTCTTTGTTCTTTGGTGTGGGTCTTTTAGATACGCTTGCCAACGAACTGCATGGCAGGTCAACATATGTCTGGTCAAGCATGTGGTACCCAAGCGGGAGATGTTTTGGCCACGCGAGATACGCTTGAGACATATGTTGCAAATAGCAGCGGTGCGATCTGATGCACTCGTCTCAAAAAAGGCCCACACCAAAGAACTTTTTGAATAACGCGCAGAGACTGCAGCGCCCTGCACATGTGGAGCTTTGGGGTGTGATGCAGTCAATGTGCTGCCCTTAGGCTGGCCCCTGGAGGGCATCCTGCCTCGTTGGTGATGTGCCGCCTCCTCCTCCTCCTCCTCCTCCTCCTCCTCTCTCCTATCAGGCACCCACGTTGAGTCAGTGACCTCATCATCCCCTCCCTCCTCATCACTGGAGCAAACCTGGCAGTATGCTGCAGCAGGGGGAGCATGACTGCCAGATTGCTGTCCTTCTTGGGCACCCCCTCTGTCCGTGCTCGTGTTACTGCCTTCATCGAGCTCAGTATCATCATCAGAGCCTTCCAAACGCTGGGCATCCTCCTGGAGCATGTACCCAACACTGTGGTCAAACAGTTCGAGGGACTCCTCAGGAGGACATGGTGGGGCTAGGGAAGGAGTCACTGATGACATTGAGCCAAGGGAAGAGGCCGCTGCTTTGCCAGACAAAGTACCCTGGGCATGGGTGAGAGAGGATGAGGAGGATGAGGACGGCTTGGTCATCCACTCGACCAAGTCTTCCGCATGTTGCGGCTCAACATGGCCAGCTGCCGAAAAAAAGGCCAAGCGTGTCCCATGGCCACATGCTGATGAGGATGCACCGTCTCCACGACCAGCACTAGACACAGAGCCTGCTTACCCTCTCTTATTGGCTTGTGACTGTCTGCCTCTCCTTCTTGGCCTTCCAGACATACTAATGGCCTGTAGCTGCACTAAGCTGGGATATATATATATATATATGTACTGATACTGCAGCTAGCAAAATCAACTGCCTGCCTGTAGTATGAGAACACCACCAACCTTCTACAGGTAGCTTTAGCTGAACACTGTGAGGTGGACGCACCCCACTAACTTGTAGGTTTAGCTGAACACTGTGAGCAGGGCGCACCCCACTAACTTGTAGGTTTAGCAGAACACTGTGAGCAGGACGCACTGCACTAACTGTAAATAGTCTAGCTGCCTGACTGTGGTACTAATAGGATCAAAAGAACACCAGCAATTTTCTTTAAAATACTGTAACAAGACAAGCCTGCCTGTCAGTAAGAAGATAACAGGAATGGATCTAGCTGAACACTGTGAGCAGGACGCACCCCACTAGCTTGTAGGTTTAGCTGAACACTGTGAGGTGGAAGCACCCCACTAACTTGTAGGTTTAGCTGAACACTGTGAGCAGGACGCACCCCACTAACTTGTAGGTTTAGCAGAACACTGTGAGCAGGACGCACTGCACTAACTGTAAATAGTCTAGCTGCCTGACTGTGGTACTAATAGGATCAAAAGAACACCAGCAATTTTCTTCAGGTAGCTGTATTTACTGTAACAAGACAAGCCTGCCTGTCAGTAAGAAGATAACAGGAACGGATCTAGCTGAACACTGTGAGCAGGACGCACCCCACTAGCTTGTAGGTTTAGCTGAACACTGTGAGGTGGACGCACCCCACTAACTTGTAGGTTTAGCTGAACACTGTGAGCAGGACGCACCCCACTAACTTGTAGGTTTAGCAGAACACTGTGAGCAGGACGCACTGCACTAACTGTAAATAGTCTAGCTGCCTGACTGTGGTACTAATAGGATCAAAAGAACACCAGCAATTTTCTTCAGGTAGCTGTATTTACTGTAACAAGACAAGCCTGCCTGTCAGTAAGAAGATAACAGGAACGGATCTAGCTGAACACTGTGAGCAGGACGCACCCCACTAGCTTGTAGGTTTAGCTGAACACTGTGAGGTGGACGCACCCCACTAACTTGTAGGTTTAGCTGAACACTGTGAGCAGGACGCACCCCACTAACTTGTAGGTTTAGCAGAACACTGTGAGCAGGACGCACTGCACTAACTGTAAATAGTCTAGCTGCCTGACTGTGGTACTAATAGGATCAAAAGAACACCAGCAATTTTCTTCAGGTAGCTGTATTTACTGTAACAAGACAAGCCTGCCTGTCAGTAAGAAGATAACAGAAACGGATCTAGCTGAACACTGTGAGCAGGACGCACCCCACTAGCTTGTAGGTTTAGCTGAACACTGTGAGGTGGACGCACCCCACTAACTTGTAGGTTTAGCTGAACACTGTGAGCAGGACGCACCCCACTAACTTGTAGGTTTAGCAGAACACTGTGAGCAGGACGCACTGCACTAACTGTAAATAGTCTAGCTGCCTGACTGTGGTACTAATAGGATCAAAAGAACACCAGCAATTGTCTTCAGGTAGCTGTATTTACTGTAACAAGAGAAGCCTGCCTGTCAGTAAGAAGATAACAGAAACGGATCTAGCTGAACACTGTGAGCAGGACGCACCCCACTAGCTTGTAGGTTTAGCTGAACACTGTGAGGTGGACGCACCCCACTAACTTGTAGGTTTAGCTGAACACTGTGAGCAGGACGCACCCCACTAACTTGTAGGTTTAGCAGAACACTGTGAGCAGGACGCACTGCACTAACTGTAAATAGTCTAGCTGCCTGACTGTGGTACTAATAGGATCAAAAGAACACCAGCAATTTTCTTTAAAATACTGTAACAAGACAAGCCTGCCTGTCAGTAAGAAGATAACAGGAATGGATCTAGCTGAACACTGTGAGCAGGACGCACCCCACTAGCTTGTAGGTTTAGCTGAACACTGTGAGGTGGAAGCACCCCACTAACTTGTAGGTTTAGCTGAACACTGTGAGCAGGACGCACCCCACTAACTTGTAGGTTTAGCAGAACACTGTGAGCAGGACGCACTGCACTAACTGTAAATAGTCTAGCTGCCTGACTGTGGTACTAATAGGATCAAAAGAACACCAGCAATTTTCTTCAGGTAGCTGTATTTACTGTAACAAGACAAGCCTGCCTGTCAGTAAGAAGATAACAGGAACGGATCTAGCTGAACACTGTGAGCAGGACGCACCCCACTAGCTTGTAGGTTTAGCTGAACACTGTGAGGTGGACGCACCCCACTAACTTGTAGGTTTAGCTGAACACTGTGAGCAGGACGCACCCCACTAACTTGTAGGTTTAGCAGAACACTGTGAGCAGGACGCACTGCACTAACTGTAAATAGTCTAGCTGCCTGACTGTGGTACTAATAGGATCAAAAGAACACCAGCAATTTTCTTCAGGTAGCTGTATTTACTGTAACAAGACAAGCCTGCCTGTCAGTAAGAAGATAACAGGAACGGATCTAGCTGAACACTGTGAGCAGGACGCACCCCACTAGCTTGTAGGTTTAGCTGAACACTGTGAGGTGGACGCACCCCACTAACTTGTAGGTTTAGCTGAACACTGTGAGCAGGACGCACCCCACTAACTTGTAGGTTTAGCAGAACACTGTGAGCAGGACGCACTGCACTAACTGTAAATAGTCTAGCTGCCTGACTGTGGTACTAATAGGATCAAAAGAACACCAGCAATTTTCTTCAGGTAGCTGTATTTACTGTAACAAGACAAGCCTGCCTGTCAGTAAGAAGATAACAGAAACGGATCTAGCTGAACACTGTGAGCAGGACGCACCCCACTAGCTTGTAGGTTTAGCTGAACACTGTGAGGTGGACGCACCCCACTAACTTGTAGGTTTAGCTGAACACTGTGAGCAGGACGCACCCCACTAACTTGTAGGTTTAGCAGAACACTGTGAGCAGGACGCACTGCACTAACTGTAAATAGTCTAGCTGCCTGACTGTGGTACTAATAGGATCAAAAGAACACCAGCAATTGTCTTCAGGTAGCTGTATTTACTGTAACAAGAGAAGCCTGCCTGTCAGTAAGAAGATAACAGAAACGGATCTAGCTGAACACTGTGAGCAGGACGCACCCCACTAGCTTGTAGGTTTAGCTGAACACTGTGAGGTGGACGCACCCCACTAACTTGTAGGTTTAGCTGAACACTGTGAGCAGGACGCACCCCACTAACTTGTAGGTTTAGCAGAACACTGTGAGCAGGACGCACTGCACTAACTGTAAATAGTCTAGCTGCCTGACTGTGGTACTAATAGGATCAAAAGAACACCAGCAATTTTCTTCAGGTAGCTGTATTTACTGTAACAAGACAAGCCTGCCTGTTAGTAAGAAGATAACAGAAACGGATCTAGCTGAACACTGTGAACAGGACGCACCCCACTAGCTTGTAGGTTTAGCTGAACACTGTGAGGTGGAAGAACACCAGTAATTTTCTTTAAAATACTGTAACAAGACAAGCCTGCCTGTCAGTAAGAAGATAACAGGAACGGATCTAGCTGAACACTGTGAGCAGGACGCACTGCACTAAATGTAAATAGTCTAGCTGCCTGACTGTGGTACTAATAGGATCAAAAGAACACCAGTAATTTTCTTCAAAATACTGTAACAAGACAAGCCTGCCTGTCAGTAGGAATATAACAGGAACGGATCTAGCTGAACACTGTGAGCAGGACGCACTGCACTAAATGTAAATAGTCTAGAAGATAACAGGAACGGATCTAGCTAAACTGAATACAGTGTATATATATATATATATATGCAACACCTGGGATGCATATATATACACAATACACTTTAAGTGCAGCTGACTGACTGTCCTGCCTAATCTAGCTAACTCAAATGAAATGACACTGTCTCTCTCTCTTTCTAAGCACACCGGAACACACTGCACAGGGCCGCCGTGTAGGCGGCCTTATATAGTGTGGGGCGTGTACTAAATCCCCTGAGCCATAATTGGCCAAAGCCTCCTTGGCTTTGGCCAATTATGGCTCTCTGTTAAGGCGGCGCTGTGATTGGCCAAGTATGCGGGTCATAGTGCATGCTTGGCCAATCATCAGCAAGCAATGCACTGCAATGCCGCAGTGAATTATGGGCCCTGACGCGCCACACGAATTTGGCGCGAACGGCCCATATCGTTCGCAATTCGGCGAACGATCGAACAGCCGATGTTCGAGTCAAACATGGGTTCGACTCGAACACGAAGCTCATCCCTAGTCACCAGTATGGATTTTGGAAATTGAAATCATATCCCCTCTAAAGCGTCTCTTCTCCAGAGAGAATAAGTTCAGTGCTCATAACCTTTCTTCATAACTAATATCCTCCAGTCCCTTTATTAGCTTTGTTGCTCTTCTTTGTACTCGCTCCATTTCCAGTACATGCTTCCTCAGGACTGGTGCCCAGAACTGGACAGCATACTCCAGGTAAGGCCAGACCAGAGTCTTGTAGAGCAGGAGAATTATCACTTTATCCCTTGAGTTAATCCCCTTTTTAATGCATGCCAATATTCTGATTGCTTTGTTAGCAGCAGTTTGGCATTGCATGCCATTGCTGAGCCTGTCATCTACTAGGACCCCCAGGTCCTTTTCCATCCTTGATTCTCCAGAGGTTCTCCCCCCCAGTGAGTAGATTGCATTCATATTTTTGCCACCCAAATGCATTATTTTACATTTTTCCACATTAAACCTCATCTCACCAGATACCCTTCGTATACGTAGGGGATCAGAAAGCTTCCCCATGGACTGTGCTGTGTCAGCCATCTTACCTTGTGATTATTGAGGTTCTGCAGGATCTTTTCACAGAGGAGGTCTTGATCTCCACTCCTCGGCTCCCAGACCTTTTCTGAGCAAATACCCCTGGGTGTGCAGCACTGCTCCTTCTGCCAACCCTCACACCTGTACACGCACATCACCCCAACACCTGTGCACACACGCTTCACTCACCCCACACACTTTTACTTGCACAGACACACCCCCCACACAGCTGTACACGCACAGCTTCCCCACTCGTACAAACTCAAACCACCTCATGCCTGTATACAATCAGCCCTCCCACACCTGTACACACCCAGTCCCCCCACAAACCTGTACACACACAGCCTCCACAAACTTGTACACGCACAGCTCCCCCCACACCTGTACAAACTCAAGCCCCCTCATGCCTGTATACACTCAGCCCCCCCCCACACCTGTACACACCCAGTCCCCCCACAAAACTGTACACACACAGCTTCCCCCACACCTGTACACACTCAGCCCCCCTCACACCTGTACATGCACAACTCCCCCACACCTGTATACACTCAGCCCCCCACACACCTGTACACACACAGCTCCCCCCACACCTGTACAAACTCAGCCCCCCTCATGCCTGTACACACTCAGCCGCCCCACACCCATACGCACCCAGTCCCCCCCCCACACACCTGTACACACACAGCTCCCCCCACACCTGTACTCAGACCCCCTCACACCTATACATGCACAGCTCCCCCACACCTGTACACACTCAGCCCCCCACACACCTGTACACACTTAGCCTTCGACACACCTGTACATGCACAGCTCTCCCCACACCTGTACACACTCAGCCCCCCACACACCTGTACAAGCACAGCTCCCCCCACACCTGTACACACTCAGCCCTCCACACACCTGTACATGCACAGCTCCCGCCACACCTGTACAAACTCAGCCCCCTCATGCCTGTACGCACTCAGCCCCCCACACCTGTACACACCCAGTTCCCCCCACGTACCTGCACACACACAGCCCTCACAAACTTGTACATGCACAGCTCCCCCCACACCTGTACAAACTCGGCCCCCCTCATGCCTGTACACACTCAGCCCCCCCCACATCCATACACACCCAGTCCCCCCCACACCTGTACACACACAGCTCCCCCCTCACCTGTACACACTCAGACCCCCCCCACACCTGTACACACCCATTCCCCCACAAACCTGTACACACACAGCTTCCCCCCACACCTGTACACACTCAGCCCCCCTCATACCTGTACATGCACAACTCCCCCACACCTGTACGCACTCAGCCCCCCACACACCTGTACACACTTAGCCTTCCACACACCTGTACATGCACAGCTCCCCCCACACCCATACATACACAGCTCCCCTCACACCTGTACACACACAGCGCCACACACACACACACCTGTACACACACAACTCCCAAACACCCCTGTACACACTCCCCCCGGTGTCACATTTGGCACCTTTCAGGGGGGAGAAGGGAGCAGTTACCTGTCTAATACAGGTATTTGCTCCCACTTCCTGGCATAGATCACCGCGGTGACCTACGCCACTTCCGCCGCCTACCCCGTCCTCCCCGCTGTATTCTGTGAGACACAGAATACAGCAGGGACCCGAGAGGACGTGCAGCGCGACTCGCGCATGCGCAGTAGCGAACCAGGAAGTGAAGCCACATGGCTTCACTTCCTTATTCCCTTACCGAGGATGGCGGCGGCAGCAGCCGAGAGCCGAAGGACGGATCGACTTCGGCTGCTGACACCGCGGGCTCCCTGGACAGGTAAGTGGCCATGTATTAAAAGTCAGCAGCTGCAGTATTTGTAGCTGCTGGCTTTTAATATTTTTTTTTTCAGCAAACCTCCCCGTTAAAGGACATTTTGGAGCAGGATCTCATTAACAAATCAGCTAAAATTGTGTCTGGAATGTAATCCACCCTGTTGATGCTGTGTATATGAAGTTGGCTGAAACATCTTACCACTCTGTCCATTTCCAACGATGCCCTGGATATCCACTGGTCTGTTTTAGGGTCACAAGTGCAGAACACGTGACTGGGGAGAAGTCATTTAGAAGCAGTGAATGATCTTCCACGGATATCTGCAACAGGTACCTGGCAATCTTTAATTGGTGACTATCTAACCCTCTTGCTTTTCCAGGGCCTGAGCAGCTATGAGTTAGTCTCTTTATACAAATACACAAACTTGCGCTTTAGCAAAATCAGACACCGTCTCTCTAGATAGTCCCATAGCAAGTTAAAAAATGAGGATATATGCAAATCCACAGCAGAGTCACATAATCCACACTTTCTTGCACAATCACATATAAATAAGATGCAGGTTCTGGAAGCAGCTTCTAGGACGCAATGGCTATCAGTCTCTATCAAGCAATACATCAATCTGCCCTTGTGTTATGTGGGCAGGGACTGAGAATAAATGGCACTGAAGGGCTGATCACTCACTGTAGAAGCAGTTTCAAATGCAGCACTATCTTCTGCAGGCAACTTTACAGTGCCTTGAAAAAGTATTCATACCCCTTGAAATGTTCCACATTTTGTAATGTTACAACCAAAAACATGAATGTATTTTAATGGTATTTTATGTGATAGACCAACACAAAGTGGCACATAATTGTGAAGTGGAAGGAAAATGATAAATGGTATTCACATTTTTTTACAAATAAATATCGGAAAAGTGTGGCGTGCATTTGTATTCAGCCCCCTTTACTCTGATACCCCTAACTAAAATCTTGTTGAACCAATTGCCTTCATATGTCACCTAATTAGTAAATAGAGTCCACCTGTGTGTAATTTAATCTCAGTATAAATACAGCTGTTCTGTGAAGCCCTCAGAGGTTTGTTAGAAAACCTTAGCATCATGAAGGCCAAGGAACACACTAGACAGGTCAGGGATAAAGTTGTGGAGAAGTTTAAAACAAAGTTAGGTTTTAAAAAAATATCCCAAGCTTTGAACATCTCATGGAGCACTGTTCAATCCATCATCCTAAAATGGGAAGAGTATAGCACAACTGCAAACCTACCAAGACATGGCCGTCCACCTAAACTGACAGGCCAGGCAAGGAGAGCATTAATCAGAGAAGTAGCCAAGAGGCCCATGGTAACTCTGGAGGAGCTGCACACATCCACAGCTCAGGTGGGAGAATCTGTCCACAGGACAACTATTAGTCTTGCACTCCAGGAATCTGGCCTTTATGAAAGAGTTTCAAAAAGAAAGCCATTGTTGAAAGAAAGCCATGAGAAGTCCCATATGCAGTTTGCGAGAAGCCATGTGAGGGACCCAGCAAACATATGGAAGAAGGTGCTCTGGTCAGATGAGACCAAAATGTAACTTTTTGGATAAAAAGCAAAATGCTAAGAGTGGTGTAAAACTAACACTGCACATCACCCTGAACACACCACCCCCCACTGTGAAACATGGTGGTGGCAGCATTGTGTTGTGGGGATGCAGGGATAGGGAAGCTGGTTAGAGCTGATGGGAAGGTGGATGGAGTCAAATACAGGGCAAGCTTAGAAGAAAACCTGTTAGAGTCTTCAAAAGACTTGAGACTGGGGTGGAGGTTCACCTTCCAGCAGGACAACAACCCTAAACATACAGCCAGAGCTACAATGGAATGGTTTAGACCAAAGCATATTCATGTATTAGAATGGCGCAGTCAAAGAACAGACCTAAATCCTATTGAGAATCTGTGGGAAGACTTGAAAATTGCTGTTTAAAGACGCTCTCCATCCAATCTGACAGAGCTTGAGCTCTCTAAATGTGCAAAGCTGGTAGAGGCAAACCCAAAAAGACTTGCAGCTGTAATTGCAGCAAAAGATGATTCTACAAAGTATTGACTCGGGGGGCCTGAATACAAATGCATAACACACTTTTCACATATTTATTTGTAAAAAAAAATTGAAAACCATTTATCATTTTTCTTCCACTTCATAATTATGTACCACTTTGTGTTGGTCTTCTACCGCATCAAATCCCAACAAAATAAATTTTTTTGGTTGTAACATGACAAAATGTGGAAAATTTCAAGGGGTATGAATAATTTTTCAAGGCACTGTATATGTTGTCCACTTGCATTGCTTAGTGAAAATCCTATCTCTTTCTCCTCTTTTCTTCACTAAAATTCTGCATGGTCCCAGCACACTCCTGCTTTATCTCAAACTCTGTACTCTAGCAAGTCTGACTAGCAGGAGTCCAGATAAAAGCATTAAAGGGACACTCATCCTTTCAAAGACAGGTAATCAGCAACTTGATTCTTTCTGGGCACACCACACCTGCTTCTCCAGAAAATATCTGCTGTCCCTCCTTTTGCCTTTCTTTTTTCCCCCTCTATGTCTTTTTATGAGCTGATCACTAAGTGGCAGTCCGGAGGAGTGTAATGGGATCCAGTGCTATTATCTTTCCCCCGCTCCCTTGCCTTGGTTTATAATGTGTGCGCTGTTTCCAAGTTTGTTGGCTTGAAAAAGAGGTGGAGCCTTGAAACTTATCACCATGCAGACAGCTTGACACTCTGTGTGACCCGAATACTATGAGGATTGGGCTCTGTGGGCCGGTCGGCTTCCAGTGCGCCTGTGCAGCTTGTGTACGAGTGCTCAGTATGCAGTGCGGCTCTCCTCTGGCAGTGCTTCCCCTGGAGTTACACCACTCTTTCCTTTCTCCCCTGTTGATTGGAGGGGTAGGTTTGAATCTTATCAATATTTTTTTAATAAATATCCCCAAAAAATATATAAAAAAACTAATTTCTTCCACAGTTTAGGCCGATATGTATTCTTCTACATATTGCAAAAAAATTGCAAAAAGGGTATATTGATTGGTTTGTGCAAAAGTTATAGCATCTACAAAATAGGGGATATATTTATGGCATTTTTATTATTTTTTTTTTTTTTTTACTAGTAATGGCGGTGATTTGCGATTTTTATCATGACTGCGACATTATGGCGGACAGATTGGACACTTTTGACACTATTTTGGGACCATTGACATTTATACAGTGATCAGAGCTACAAACAGACACTAATTAATGTATAAATGACACTGGCAGGGAAGGGGTTAAACACTAGGGGGCACTCAAGGGGTTAAGTGTGTTCCCTGGATGTGTTCTGACTGTAGGGGGGATGGGCTTACTGAAACATGACAGAGATCGCTGCTCCCGATGAAAGGGAGCAGAAGATCCCTGTCATGTCACTAGGCAGAGCAGGGAAATGCCTTGTTTACATAGGCATCTCCCTGTTCTATCTCTCCTCGCCGCAATAGCAGGCCACCGGCAAACATCAATTTCGAGAGACAGGCGGGCACACTCTGGCAGCATGCGGCGGGCATGCACACCCGCTAGGCGGCAAATTCCAAGGGACGTACAGGTTTGCCTGTCCGTGCCATTCTGACGACGTAAATCAGTATGCGGCGATCGGCAAGCGGTTAAAAGAACTCAGGATATGTTTGACACTTCCAACCATAGACTTCGCAAAATTTATCTCTGACAGTGACAAGGTAATGAAGGCCTTCTCCTTTGAAGAACTTGATTCAAAAGAGGGTAAGAAGGACTGGTGCACGTTGCTGTCCTTCCCTTTGAAGACCTTGATTAAAGGGAGGTATGAAGGACTGGTGCATGTTGCAGCCTTCCTCTCTGAAGACAAACTCATGGACTGTTTTCTGTGCCATCTTACAGACATCAATAATGACTTCAAGTGACTACAGGTTTTAGAATATGTTAATGTATGCATTATTTCTCTTGTTCTCCTCTTTCTTCTCTTTGAGGTGTTCCAGGAATTTATTTTTCACTTGCAATATTTGGACTTGACTCCTAATCGTTTAATATTGAAATCATAGATTTTGATGGGGATTATCATGTTACACATGTAGTATCTGTTTGTTTGCCTTCAATAACTTTGTCCCTACCTCACTCTGTAGCTAAAGGATGCTTTATGTAGTTAGGTACACCCTTCTTAGTCATGCTTTAGCCTCCATTCACCACATGTACTGTATTCACCACATGTACTGATTTTTTGACATATCTGATGTTCATCTGTAAAGATCTGCACAAGTTTTGGATTATAGCTTTTTATGACATGCAATGTGTCATTTGGATCTAGTCACTGTCTGCTAATGCTACTGAGACTGTAAGTTACAGGTTTCTTGTCACAACTGGATCAGTTAAGAAGATCACACTTGCATGGCTTATATTGAAGAGGCAGATCTTGCAGAGTGGATTAATCCCCCTTGCCTTGACATAAAAGCTTAATTATACCCTCCCATCATTTTAAGGTTTATGGTGAATAGTAATAATCATGGATACAAATGTCTCAATATTAGGTAGGTTTTGGAACACCAGTTCCGCTGTTATTCTTTACACCATACAGAATCTGTTTTTTTATAGTGGACAAATTCATGTTAAATGTTCATTTATGTACGTAAACATCTATCTGTCTGATATAATATTAATGGAACTCTGGAACAGGTAGGTCAACAAGTTCAACAATACACACATATCTGGGCACAAATTTATTGAACAAAGATTTGTAAAGAAATACCTACAAGTAATTTTTTTGGTTTGTAGTCTTCAATTTTCCATTAAGCAACAATAAGAAAGGCTGTGGGGATCTGTTCCTACTTATTTATCTATTTTCTCTATAAATGGCTATTTATAGAAAAGAGACCTTTATAGTACTATATTCAGCCACATCTACAGTAGGTAAGTGCTTTTCAATGCTAGAGGTTTACACAATAGTCCCTTCACACAGTATAATTTATCCTGGAGAAGAACAGTAGTATTAACACACTATAAATTTTGTTTTATTTTCTGTTACATTATATTTTATAGTTGTGTTTTAAACATACATCATAGTCTTGGCAGACAGCCTGCTGAGATCTTCTTTCGATCTTTACAAAAAAAAAGGTGTTTCTACAAGCAGTTAACCCAACCATCCCTAAGAAGGTAAATTTAGGTATTAAAGTGTGTTTATTTCAACACATTCCTTCTAATAACAGCACTTGCTTATAAAAATAGAATCAATGTGGATAGGTGCAGTTTCAAATATTATTTATGAGAGTATGTTGCAAAAGATGAAGACATGTGCCAAGGCATGGTTTAGAAGCATGGCAGGCAAACGGAGCAGGGGTAACCCCTTTCTACAAGGATACCCACACATGTGACTTCACTGTCACCCAAGAAAAGGAATAAAGAAAAGAGGGCGCACCAGCCTTGTGCATTATCCTTTGATAAATGTTTTAAAAGAACAGATTAAAAACTACTCACAAGCATGTGAAAGAAAAAGTGCAATGTAAAAGCCTTCAAATGGTGGTAATCGGTCAGATGGTGAAGGAGAGAACATGAGGACCACTGCTGGCTGACACGTTTCGAAGGGATACCTTCTTCCTCAGACTGTCACCCAGTCTGGTGGATTTTAGCTGATGTATGTGGATGATTCCCAAGTCTGCTGGCTAACTGCTGTTGGGAAGAACAATATTATACATTGTTATGGTTTTCTACCTGCTATAGTGTTTTCCAAAATTGGCTTCATTCTCAATGTCAACAATGTACAACGATGTACACAAATGAAATGTATATAATTTTTTCCCATAGCTTTTTTTTTGGTGGCATTTGATCACCACTCCGTTTTTTTTTTGGGCTATAAATGAAAAAAGACTGAAATTTTTGAAAAAAACAAAAACAAATATTATTTTCTTTCTGCTATAAAGCATATCCAATAAAAAAATACAAATTTTGAATTTCTTCAAAAATTTAGGCCAATATGTATTCTGCTACATATTTTTGGTAAAAAAAACATTTATCTAATAATCTATATTGATTGGTTTGCACAAAAGTTATAGCATCTACAAACAATGGTATATATACTGGAATTTTTAATTATTTTATACTAGTTATGGTGGCGCACAGTGACTTATAATGGGACTGCGATAGTATGGTGGGCAATCTGACACTAACTGACACATTGACACTTTGTGAGGAACCAGTGACACTAATACAGTGATCAGTGCTAGAAATATACAGGGGTGACAGGGTGTGGAGAGTGCTTGGAGGCGTATCAAAGAAATGTGACTGATGGGAGTCAATATGGGGTTAACGCAACCAATGTCTAGTCCCAAAAAATAGCTATAAGTAAAAGTAATTTAAAATAGGTTAAAATCCATATGTAGGAAAATTCTTAAGGTGCGGGGATAAACCTAATTCTGTAGGATCCCAGGGACACTCTGTGTGTAGGCAGTAGAAGGCAGCTCTGTAAGCAGTGGCGTTGCTATGGGGGTGCGGGGGGTGACACCTGCCAGAGGGGTGACACCGGGGCCGCCGCTAAACACTACTATAGTTTGCAGCGGAGAGGTCTGTGCAGGGCATCCAGCAGTGCGAGGGAAGCTGCCTATAACACTTCACCTTCAGGTTAAGCTGTCACTCGGGGATCTCCAATATCTCCCGAGGCAGCCGAAGTTGGTGGGTGGAGCTGGGGGTGTGGCCGCGCCGCCTCCTCCACTCCTCCCACAGACCCCTTCACACTGGCTGATCCCGCAGCTGAAGGAGTTAGAGGCCAGGATACAGCACACCCGCCCAAGTCTTCATCTGCAGGCATGGGGCATGCTGTAAGTTACTGCACAGCACACTCCCACTGAGTCCTAACCTGCCCTGTGCCACCCCAACCTGCCCTATACCACTCCAACCTGCCCTGTGCCACCCTAACCTGCCCTGTACCACCCCAACTTGTCCTGTGCCACCCCAACCTGCCCTGTGCCACTCCAACCTTCCCTGTGCTACTCCAACCTGCCCTGTGCCACCCTAACCTGCCCTGTACCACCCCCACTTATCGTGTACCACTCCAACCTTCCCTGTGCCACCCCAACCTGCCCTATACCACTCCAACCTGCCCTGTGCCATCCTAACCTGCCCTGTACCACCCCAACTTGTCCTGTGCCACCCCAACCTGCCCTATACCACTCCAACCTGCCCTGTGCCACTCCAACCTGCCCTGTGCCACCCCAACCTGCCCTATACCACTCCAACCTGCCTTGTGCCACCCTAACCTGCCCTGTACCACCCCAACTTGTCCTGTGCCACCCCAACCTGCCCTATACCACTCCAACCTGCCCTGTGCCACTCCAACCTGCCCTGTGCCACCCCAACATGCCCTGTGCTACTCCAACCTGCCCTGTGCC
The DNA here is from genome assembly GCF_042186555.1 of Aquarana catesbeiana. Classification (NCBI taxonomy): domain Eukaryota; kingdom Metazoa; phylum Chordata; class Amphibia; order Anura; family Ranidae; genus Aquarana; species Aquarana catesbeiana. The sequence continues at coordinate 316,117,266 of NC_133324.1, read as the reverse complement.
ACCCCAACCTGCCCTATACCACTACAACCTGCCCTGTGCTACCCTAACCTGCCCTGTACCACCCCCACTTGTCCTGTACCACTCCAACCTGCCCTGTGCCATCCCAACCTGCCCTATACCACTCCAAACTGCCCTGTACCACCCCAACCTGCCTTGTGCCACCTCAACCTGCCCTGTGTCGCTCCAACCTGCCCTGTGCCATCCCAACCTGTCCTATACCACCCCAACCTGCCATGTGCCACTCCAACCTGCCCTGTACCACCCCAACCTGCCCTGTACCACCCCAACCTGCCCTGTGCCACCCCAACCTGCCCTGTACCACTCCAACCTGCCCTGTGCCACCCCAACCTGCTCTATACCACTCCAACCTGCCCTGTGCCACTCCAACCTGCTCTATACCACTCCAACCTGCCCTGTGCCACCCACACCTGCCCTATACCACTCCAACCTGCCCTATACCACCCCAACCTGCCTGTACCACCCTAACCTACCCTGTGCCACCCCAACATGCCCTGTGCCACCCCAACCTGCCCTATACCACTCCAACCTGCCCTGTGCCCTCCTAACCTGCCCTGTACCACCCCAACTTGTCCTTTACCACTCCAACTTGCCCTGTGCCACCCCAACCTGCCCTATACCACCCCAACCTGCCCTATATCACCCCAACCTGCCCTATATCACCCCAACCTGCCTTGTGCCACCCCAACCTGCCCTGTGCCATCCCAACCTGCCCTATACCATCCCAACCTGCCATGTACCACCCTAACTTGCCTTTTACCACACCAACCTGCCCTATACCACTCCAACCTGCCCTGTACCACCCCAATCTGCCAATATACCACCCTAACTTGCCAATATACCCCCACAACCTGCCAATATACCACACCAACCTGCCCTATACCACCCCAACCTGCCACTATACCACTCTATACTACCCTAACCTGCCCTGTGCCACCCTAACCTGCCGCTATACAACCCCAACCTGCCGCTATACCACCCCAACCTGCCAATATACCACCCTATACTACCCTAACCTGCCACTATATCACCCTACACTATAATTTACAGGGGCCGGTTTGGGGTGCGCCCCATGACCATACGCTACATGCAGGGTGCTGGGCAGCCTACACAGGAGGGGGGTGACACCATGTTTTACCGCACCAGGTGAGGAAGAAAAAGGGGACCAATCTGAGTGTAGTATTAAAATGCACCAGAATTAATTAATGGTAAGTAACGCACAAGATAACAACGATCAAGCAAATGAAAAGTGATAAACCTCGCTGTGTGATGCCATCTGGATCACTGCACTCTGTGCAGTAACCAGTCCCGGCCACGCGGGTGGATTCCAGAGTTCGAAGCCTGGAGGAGAGGCACAGAGCGAGCTGTCAGGACCGGAGGTATATCAGTGATGCGCGTTTGGAGCATACGTACTTCATCATCAGGCCTTCGATGAAGGAGCATGCATGCTCATCACTTAAACCCAAACCTTAAAAGAGCTTGTAAACCCTGGTGAAAAAAAACCTGCAAGACAAAGGCATAATGAGCTAGTATGCATCGCATACTAGCTCATTATGAAAAACTTACCTTAGAACGAAACCCTTCAGCGGCGCCCGCACACTGCAGAGACGGCTGACATCTTCCCCAGTGTTTTTTCTGGTTCACGGGCTCTGGCACTCTGAGTGGCCAGCGCATGAGCCGTATACAGCATGGGCTCTGAAGGTCCGGCGCGGTAAGTCGGACCTTCAGAGCGCATGCGCCGATGACCTCATCGGCTGCATACACTCTGAATATCTCCTAAAATGTGTAACACAGGGTTCCCCTTAAAATTCCACCTAGACGCTTAACCATCAAGGAAGAGAGTGTGGGCAAGCCTCCCCCCTTGAAAAGTACTCTTCTCTGGGTCTCTTTTCTGCCTCTGATGGCCCAGCAAGGAGACGAGGTAACATAAGGAGGGACTTATAGGGGAATCTGGAAGCCCCTTTTATAAAATTATAATATTGTTCCCTGATGTGATCCAGCGCCAATCACAATGTCCAGCTATATAATTTGCATCAATCACGGCATCCAATGATTAGACATGCAATTTGTTTTGTTCCAAATTCATTTTTAACAAATTTTGGCAAGTTCGGAAATATCGAATTTATGAATTTTCGAATTTACTATTTAACGAAATTTGAATATTTGAAAATCCGAAAATTCAAAAATCTGAAAATTTGAAAATCTAAAAATTCGAAAATTCAGAAATATGAAAATCTGAAAATTCAAAAATATGAAATAATAACTAACTAATAATACCTTAACTATCACTAACTATTAAATTATAGGCATTGGAGTTTCCTTTCAAATTTGTCTGTTTGTGAACGTAAGTAAATTTTCTGAAATAACGAATGCCGTATCTAAACGAATGGAACATAATGAATTAATAATAATAAATAACAATAATAATAAAAAAAGTATTATTATTATTAATTTGTTCCATTCCATTTGTTTAGATGCGACATTCGGATAATTTGTAACTTTGGATAAATTCATATTGGTTATGTTCACTAACAGCCAAATTTGAAAGCAAATTCCAAGTTAGTTATTATTTTGAATTTCTGGATTTCGGATTTCCGAATTTCTGAATTTTCTAATTTCCGGATTTCAGATTTTCGGATTTTCGAATTTATGATTTTTCAGATTTATGAATTTACGAATTTTTGAATTTCTGGATTTCTGTATTTTCGCATTTTCGAATTTACAAATTTATGAATTTTCAAATTTCCGGATTTCGGATTTTTTAATTTACGAATTTTCGGATCTTCGAATCTACGAATTTCAAATTTAGGAATTTACAAATTTCGAATTTATGAATTTTTTAATTTAGGAGTTTAGGAATTTACAAATTTACAAATTTCGATCATAACGAATGACCCGATAAAACAAAAAAAAAATTAAAACGAATGGAATGAAAACGAACGCATTTTTCTGCAGTGCACATGTCTACCAATGATATATTCCTCGTCAATCATGAGGACTCAACTCTTTCCAATGTTTAGCCATGGAAGTGCAGGGTGTAACAATCATCAGGAGAGTGGTCATTGTGATTAACGTGGATTTACATTGCTGGATATGATGACTAAAGTGAATGATATTGCTGCACATTGTGATTAACACTGCACAAAATCAGGGGATGTCAATAATTGTTTTTTAGGTGTTTTTTTTTTTTTTTTCATTAAAGGACTTTTTTTAACATGTGTGTGTCTATTTCATTTTAATTCTTTGTGTTAATGGGTATGGGGTAAACACGTACCCCTGTACTCACTCCTAGATAGTAGATATCGGTGGGTTGCTGTTTTATGTAAGTCAAGCTAATTGTTACAGAAAGAAAAAAAAAACATCCAAATATGCACTGTCACTGTCGCTGAGACTGTCTGTGAAAAATATACAGTTCTGTAGCACCTTGTGCAGCTTTGAGACATCCCCCAAGTTTTTTTTTTAAAGGATTAAAGCACCAGGAAAAGACCCTCTGCCAGCAGTATGGTAATTAAATTTTTTTTTTTTGCATTGGTACATGTTCCCATTGGCAGTTCCCAGCTCCATATTCCTTTTCTCTTCAACAATAGCTTGGCTATTAGCCCTAAAAATGGGCAGAAAAAAATAGTGAGATTCACCTCCCATAGATTTCAGTAGGGACCAGGGCTTTGTTTGGGATTTGCAGTCTTCATGTTGGGTTCGCTGAACCTCCTGCAATATGAACCTGGGCAGATTCGCTCACCTTATCTGTCACTATATCCTTAACTATAAAAAACAAAAATTCTTTGGCTCAAGGCTCTGTTTACATCTTGGCGTTCCGAATCATGGCCAGAATGGACGCAATTCTGCCTGCGATTCAAAATACTGGCAAAACGTGGGACGCCCATGCATTCCCTGTCACTTGCAATAGCACCCCAAAAGCGGCACGATTTTGCCACGATTTTTGGGGAAACAATCGCAATGAAATTGCGCAAACAGAATCGCAGGACGCCTGTCGCCCAAAAGGGCATGTGCAGGATTTTGTCTAGCATACTAACTATCCGCAAATTGTTGTTTGACAAACACGAACGTAGTGACGTACTATGAGTGTATAAAGAGAAAGTTCATTTCTCAAGCGCCACCCTTTGGGCCCCTCCTGCTAATTTCATGTTAGTAGATGTTTGGTGATCGTTGATTCGTGATTTTCAGATCGTACAAAACAAATGCCTTTTACCCCCTTCCTGACCAGAGCACTTTTTGCGATTTGGCACTGTGTTGCTTTAACTGACAATTGCGTGGTCATGCGACGTTGCACCCAAACAAAATTGACGTCCTTTTTTTCCCCACAAATAGAGCTTTCTTTTGGTGGTATTTGATCACCGCTGCAGTTTTTTTTTTTCGCGCTATAAACAAAAAAAGAGCGACCATTTTGAAAAAACGCATTATTTTTTACTTTTTGCTATAATAAATATCCTGTATGCAAAATATGTGAAAAACTAACGCCTATATCTCACAATGCTCTGCGCCTGGGACTGCCCATGAAATCAAATGTAGTAAAAAGAAAAGCAGCTACTTAAATGAAAAACATATATGCATAAGCAAAAAAAGGTGTAAATCAATGGTGCCAAGTCTCTGATTCCTTATTTGCAGCAGCGCTATGTGCCCGATGTCAAGACACATATAAATAAGACAAAAAATGGTAAAGAAGATGTGCAGGACAGTTTAAAGAATTCCAGTCTGTGCATATGAAGAGTTTCTTGTCACCAGGAAAAAACAACACCGCGTGAGGGGGTGTCCCCCAGTGAGTTTGCACTCACCACAATTCCAGAAAATACAGGCCTTTGTACTGTTGTTATTTAATAACCATCCATCTTCTATCACCAACCACCAGATGTCGCTAGCATTCTCGATTAATAGTATACCATAAGGGGAAAAAACAAACTCATATAGCGTAATATTGCTAATGATAAGTTTATTGACATATAATGTTCCCTCCCCCTTAAAAACTGCGTACCAAAAATAAAACAATAGTAAAGCAGAAAGAGCGTTTGTAAAGTGCACTGTGCCTTAGTCTACGTCTCCCGGGAGGGGTTACCAGAGCGCTCGCTGTGTGCGGCTGGTTTCACTTGCTTCCTGGTTCCTTCCGGTGCGTGGAACGCACACGTCACTTCCGGTGGATTACGACCCTGACGCGTTTCGTCACTTCCGGACGTCATCTGAGGGCGTAATCCACCTATCATTCAGCCGGTTTTTTATATCAGTGGCAGATGCAACAGCCAATGGGAGAGGGCCTTTTAATAGGATGCCTCCCCATGACGCTGGAGCTCTACAGAACTGTCAGCAATGGGAAACTAAATTCGCAACGCCGGCAGAGTGTTTTTTTATATAGAAACCTGCCACTGCCGCCTGTATCGGAAAAAGATTGTGACATCTATGTCCTATACATAACAGTACTTTGTTTGAACTCAAACAACATCTATTCAATGTCCTCACTGTACATCAAGCAATGGGCATAATATAGGACATATAACGTGATGGGATGCAATCCTCCATGTATTAACTTATCCCGTTTGGACTGCTTATTTAGCATATACCATAGCAGTCTTCAATATTATTATAAATGTCGGGATGAAAACTAGTGAATACTAATATCCAATGATAAAAATTATCATAATGTTATCCAGCAACTAAAAATAAATACTATTAATACTATACGTGGAGGATGCAATATAATGGCATTAAATACACATTTATGGTATGAATAGAGATAAATAGGTGTGCTAACTATTTAAATATGTGACAGGTAAAACCAGCTGCCTAAAGTTAAAAAAGAATACCTTAAAAATAGGCTAAAATAATGTATCAACTAAGGATGGGGGAGATTATGTGTATATATGTATAGACCGTATGGCCATACACAATAAAACGATTCTATGATCAATGTGATTATGAATTTTAATAAAATGAAAGGAAATAAATAATTAACTAATTATGATAAGAAATAAATAATTAAACTATATCTCATAGGGAAAATTATGTTAGAGACATTAAGAAGTGGGAATTATGTATCACTAATAAAACAGTTTATATCGAGCTCTATATTGAGACCTCTGGGGGAAAGTGCGTCTACGGAATATATCCATCGAGTTTCGTGCTTGGATAATTCACGAATGCGGTTCAAACCCCTCCAGTTAGTTTGGAGATGTTCAACTCCCCAAAATTCCAACCCCTTGGGGTCCCTGTTATGCTTCAACCTAAAATGCAAAGATACATTGTGGTCTTTGTATCCGATCTTAATGTTGTTAATGTGCTCCGCGATTCTAATCCGTAACAACCTCTTTGTCCGGCCTATATAAATCAGGCCACAAGGGCACCTTAAAGCGTAGACAACATAAGAACTATTACATGTAATAAACTGTTTGATATCAAAAGACCGGTTGTTCACTGGAGAGATAAAACTTTCAATACCCCTTAAAGGCCTTGCGACCTCTCTGCATGCTTTGCATTTTCTGCATGCAAAGAATCCGTTACGATCCCAAAAGGTCTGGGGGCGTTGAGGGGGGTCTAGCACTTTCTTGACTATTTTGTCACCAAAATTGGTGGTTTTTCTATAGATGAATTGAGGAACGGCTGGCAGCACACTTGTCAATTTTTTATCCATCAAAAGGATATGCCAGTGTTTCTTAAAAATTTCCTCGACTTCCTTATATTGGGAATGGAATTGGGATATAAAACCCCATTCATTATTGCGGTTGTTTCCTTTCTGAGAGGGGATTTCCTTGGTTGTTTCTTGTAGACAGATTGCTCTTGGGAGGGCTGCTACTTCATCCACCACTTTCTTTAACATATCGGGTTTATAACCTTTAGCCTCGAATCTTTCCGTGAGTGTCCTTGATTGGAGCAAAAATTCAGTATCTTCTGAACAGTTTCTTCTTACCCTCATGATCTGTCCTTTCGGGATGTTTTTTAGCCATAGAGGGTGATGGCCACTGGTAATGGGAAGATAACTGTTCCTATCTGTCTTTTTGAAGAACACTTTAGTCTCCAATCTGTCCTCCCGTCGATAGATGGTTACATCCAGAAAGTTAATGGTATCACTGTGCCAATTGGAGGTTAGTCTAATGTTATTGCTATTACAATTTAAAACCTGTAAAAATTGTTCCAATGACTCAGATGGTCCGGCCCAGATAAAAAATAAATCGTCGATAAAACGTTTATAAAAAATTAATTCAGAGCGCTGATCTTTAAAAATGGTCTTATCCTCCCACTCCGCCATAAAGAGATTTGCGATACTCGGCGCAAATTTGGCACCCATCGCCACTCCTCTCTGTTGTATATAAAAGGTGTTTCCATACCAAAAATAATTATGGCCAAGACAAAAATCTAGGGCATTCCTTAAAAAAACTTTTTGGTTATGGGGAAGGTCGTCCCTTTGGCTAAGGGCCCAGTTAAGTGCCAACAAAGCATCGTCATGCTGTATGATAGAATACAGAGATGAGACGTCTGCTGTGACAAGAAGGATCTGTGGTCTACCCACTAGGTCTACGTTCTGCAAAAAATTTAAAAAGTTTTTTTTATCTTTCAGATATGACCTGGTGTTCATAACGCTTTTTTGTAAAAAACAATCTAGGTATTGTCCCATTCTTGCTGATACAGATCCTATACTGTTTACTATGGGTCTTGCTGGAGGATTAGAAGGGTCTTTATGTATCTTCGGCAGAGTGTACAACGTAGGGATACGACTACTCGACGGAACCAAAAATTGCTTCTCTTTGTCGCTTAAAACTCCACTCCTAGATCCCATCTCTACCAAAATTTTCAAATTTTCTTCTTTACCATTTTTTGTCTTATTTATATGTGTCTTGACATCGGGCACATAGCGCTGCTGCAAATAAGGAATCAGAGACTTGGCACCATTGATTTACACCTTTTTTTGCTTATGCATATATGTTTTTCATTTAAGTAGCTGCTTTTCTTTTTACTACATTTGATTTCATGGGCAGTCCCAGGCGCAGAGCATTGTGAGATATAGGCGTTAGTTTTTCACATATTTTGCATACGGTTTTATTTTTAATTTTTTCTCTGCAGCCATGGATGTTCTCAGATATCTAAGTAGTAGACATATAGACATAAATGCTTTGTTCGCTGTGAACGAACCCACCACCACAGAGATTAATTATAATGGAGCTTTGTCAGCATTAGGCCATACTTTAGAGAAACAGGTACGCACCTGGTGGGATATTTGCACTCTTGAGCAATATATAAAAGAGAAAATTATTATAAGAAGTCTAAGGTGGGATGTTGCCCCACAAGATGGTCTGGAAGACCAAGGCTCAGCCCAAGAGTGGTTAGATTTTTTTAATGGAGTTGGCTATAAATTACAGGAATTAGTACTCCAGAGAAAAAAACACAAAATGGCAAACATAGAGTTAAAAATCACTAATCTACAGCATCAATTAGAGCCAATCAAGGATAGTCAGCTCATCATTGATTTTAACAATAGAGTTCAAAAAAGATTAGAAAAAGTAGATAGGGAAACACAAAAAAAGAAAATTAAGAAGTATCACAGGGATTTAGAAGATTTTAAATCAAATTTCGTTTACTCTTGGCAGCAAGTACCCAGCAGCAAAGAAGGCATGCTCCCATCATCCCAAAAATCCCAGGGCCCCACTTTAGCACCAAGCCAAATCAACCCCAACCCCACATCTATTAACCCATATGTGTATGACAATGATTATGCAGAAGAAACCATACGCTCCCCCAAATTCTCCACTCCAATTCAAAGAGGTGGAGGAAAAGGTAGGGGGCTAAAGAGACAAGGTAAACAAAAAGGAAATAATCAGAAGGAATATAATCCACCCGGTCTATTGGATATTCCTATATATAATAAATTTCAACCATTGCAAGAATACCAGACCAATCAGGAATATTATAGCAATCAAATGCACCCACGTCCTTTTTAAGGGAGAGGGAGGGGATTCCAACAAAGGGGACGGGGACTACCCCCACGGAGAGGGAGACCTCCACCTTACTCCCAGTCCTCGAACCAGTACAGGGGTCCACAACCCCCGTTCCAGTACAGAGGTTCACAACCTCCATCTCAACGCAGAGGTCCACCACTTCCACTTCAACACAGAGGTCCAAAACCTTGGAATTACCAAAAACCTCCCCAGCGGAAGGAACAGCATCCACAAATAGAGAAGAACGAAAAAGGCAACACAGAGGATGTAGGGCAGGATCTAGAATCCAAAAAAAGAAGAAGGGGGTCCGAGTAGGAGGTATTTTTAATTTGACTGAAGTCGAATTATCGCACAAGGAATTGAATATTTTAAATTTGGGTCTCAAATGTGGTCTAAAAAAACCCATTAATAAATTTGACGTTTTTATTGATATTCATAAATATATCAGAAAATTAAACATCAAAAAATATTTCCTAGGGTGCGCTCCTCCATCCACCACCACTGTTACCAGGAAATCCAATACACCAATTAACAGTGGTTTAAAAAATAAGTCTCTGTTCAACCCCTTGAATAATCCGAATCATCAAGTTGAGGTGTTCAAGGGACTTGTTATACGTGATTTGGAACAGCTTAAACCAAATAAAAATGTAAACGTGAGACACATTAGTGAGGGCATTTCTCTGTTGGAAAAACGGAAAGAAATTGTTATAAGGCCGGCAGACAAGGGAGGAGGTGTGGTGATACTCCCGAAAGAAATGTATCATAACCAGATCATAGAAATGCTATCTGATCAGGTAACATACAAACCCTTGGAGAGAGACCCTACTCATGCTTATAGGGACCAATTGAAAATTTTGGTAGAGATGGGATCTAGGAGTGGAGTTTTAAGCGACAAAGAGAAGCAATTTTTGGTTCCGTCGAGTAGTCGTATCCCTACGTTGTACACTCTGCCGAAGATACATAAAGACCCTTCTAATCCTCCAGCAAGACCCATAGTAAACAGTATAGGATCTGTATCAGCAAGAATGGGACAATACCTAGATTGTTTTTTACAAAAAAGCGTTATGAACACCAGGTCATATCTGAAAGATACAAAAAACTTTTTAAATTTTTTGCAGAACGTAGACCTAGCGGGTAGACCACAGATCCTTCTTGTCACAGCAGACGTCTCATCTCTGTATTCTATCATACAGCATGACGATGCTTTGTTGGCACTTAACTGGGCCCTTAGCCAAAGGGACGACCTTCCCCATAACCAAAAAGTTTTTTTAAGGAATGCCCTAGATTTTTGTCTTGGCCATAATTATTTTTGGTATGGAAACACCTTTTATATACAACAGAGAGGAGTGGCGATGGGTGCCAAATTTGCGCCGAGTATCGCAAATCTCTTTATGGCGGAGTGGGAGGATAAGACCATTTTTAAAGATCAGCGCTCTGAATTAATTTTTTATAAACGTTTTATCGACGATTTATTTTTTATCTGGGCCGGACCATCTGAGTCATTGGAACAATTTTTACAGGTTTTAAATTGTAATAGCAATAACATTAGACTAACCTCCAATTGGCACAGTGATACCATTAACTTTCTGGATGTAACCATCTATCGATGGGAGGACAGATTGGAGACTAAAGTGTTCTTCAAAAAGACAGATAGGAACAGTTATCTTCCCATTACCAGTGGCCATCACCCTCTATGGCTAAAAAACATCCCGAAAGGACAGATCATGAGGGTAAGAAGAAACTGTTCAGAAGATACTGAATTTTTGCTCCAATCAAGGACACTCACGGAAAGATTCGAGGCTAAAGGTTATAAACCCGATATGTTAAAGAAAGTGGTGGATGAAGTAGCAGCCCTCCCAAGAGCAATCTGTCTACAAGAAACAACCAAGGAAATCCCCTCTCAGAAAGGAAACAACCGCAATAATGAATGGGGTTTTATATCCCAATTCCATTCCCAATATAAGGAAGTCGAGGAAATTTTTAAGAAACACTGGCATATCCTTTTGATGGATAAAAAATTGACAAGTGTGCTGCCAGCCGTTCCTCAATTCATCTATAGAAAAACCACCAATTTTGGTGACAAAATAGTCAAGAAAGTGCTAGACCCCCCTCAACGCCCCCAGACCTTTTGGGATCATAACGGATTCGTTGCATGCAGAAAATGCAAAGCATGCAGAGAGGTCGCAAGGCCTTTAAGGGGTATTGAAAGTTTTATCTCTCCAGTGAACAACCGGTCTTTTGATATCAAACAGTTTATTACATGTAATAGTTCTTATGTTGTCTACGCTTTAAGGTGCCCTTGTGGCCTGATTTATATAGGCCGGACAAAGAGGTTGTTACGGATTAGAATCGCGGAGCACATTAACAACATTAAGATCGGATACAAAGACCACAATGTATCTTTGCATTTTAGGTTGAAGCATAACAGGGACCCCAAGGGGTTGGAATTTTGGGGAGTTGAACATCTCCAAACTAACTGGAGGGGTTTGAACCGCATTCGTGAATTATCCAAGCACGAAACTCGATGGATATATTCCGTAGACGCACTTTCCCCCAGAGGTCTCAATATAGAGCTCGATATAAACTGTTTTATTAGTGATACATAATTCCCACTTCTTAATGTCTCTAACATAATTTTCCCTATGAGATATAGTTTAATTATTTATTTCTTATCATAATTAGTTAATTATTTATTTCCTTTCATTTTATTAAAATTCATAATCACATTGATCATAGAATCGTTTTATTGTGTATGGCCATACGGTCTATACATATATACACATAATCTCCCCCATCCTTAGTTGATACATTATTTTAGCCTATTTTTAAGGTATTCTTTTTTAACTTTAGGCAGCTGGTTTTACCTGTCACATATTTAAATAGTTAGCACACCTATTTATCTCTATTCATACCATAAATGTGTATTTAATGCCATTATATTGCATCCTCCACGTATAGTATTAATAGTATTTATTTTTAGTTGCTGGATAACATTATGATAATTTTTATCATTGGATATTAGTATTCACTAGTTTTCATCCCGACATTTATAATAATATTGAAGACTGCTATGGTATATGCTAAATAAGCAGTCCAAACGGGATAAGTTAATACATGGAGGATTGCATCCCATCACGTTATATGTCCTATATTATGCCCATTGCTTGATGTACAGTGAGGACATTGAATAGATGTTGTTTGAGTTCAAACAAAGTACTGTTATGTATAGGACATAGATGTCACAATCTTTTTCCGATACAGGCGGCAGTGGCAGGTTTCTATATAAAAAAACACTCTGCCGGCGTTGCGAATTTAGTTTCCCATTGCTGACAGTTCTGTAGAGCTCCAGCGTCATGGGGAGGCATCCTATTAAAAGGCCCTCTCCCATTGGCTGTTGCATCTGCCACTGATATAAAAAACCGGCTGAATGATAGGTGGATTACGCCCTCAGATGACGTCCGGAAGTGACGAAACGCGTCAGGGTCGTAATCCACCGGAAGTGACGTGTGCGTTCCACGCACCGGAAGGAACCAGGAAGCAAGTGAAACCAGCCGCACACAGCGAGCGCTCTGGTAACCCCTCCCGGGAGACGTAGACTAAGGCACAGTGCACTTTACAAACGCTCTTTCTGCTTTACTATTGTTTTATTTTTGGTACGCAGTTTTTAAGGGGGGAGGGAACATTATATGTCAATAAACTTATCATTAGCAATATTACGCTATATGAGTTTGTTTTTTCCCCTTATGGTATACTATTAATCGAGAATGCTAGCGACATCTGGTGGTTGGTGATAGAAGATGGATGGTTATTAAATAACAACAGTACAAAGGCCTGTATTTTCTGGAATTGTGGTGAGTGCAAACTCACTGGGGGACACCCCCTCATGCGGTGTTGTTTTTTCCTGGTGACAAGAAACTCTTCATATGCACAGACTGGAATTCTTTAAACTGTCCTGCACATCTTCTTTACCATTTTTTGTCTTATTTATATGTGTCTTGACATCGGGCACATAGCGCTGCTGCAAATAAGGAATCAGAGACTTGGCACCATTGATTTACACCTTTTTTTGCTTATGCATATAATAAATATCCTCCAAAAATATATAAAAAAACTATTTTTTTCCTCAGTTTGGGCCGATATGTATTCTTTTACATATTTTTGGTAAAGAAAATCGCAATAAGCGTATATTGATTGGTTTGCGCAAAAGTTATAGCGTCTACAAAATAGAGGATAGTTTTATGCCATTTTTATTATTATTTTTTTTTTAATAGTAATGGTGGCGATCTGCCATTTTTATCGGGACTGCGACATTATGGCGGACACATCGGACAATTTTGACACATTTTTGGGACCATTGGCATTAATACAACGATCAATGCTATAGAAAATGATTGATTACTGTAAAAATGTCACTGGCAGTGAAGGGGTTAACACTAGGGGGCAATCAAGGGGTTAATGTGTTCCCTAGTGTGTGTTCTAACTGAAGGGGGAGGGGACTGTGCAGAGGAGATGACAGATTGCTGTTCATACTCTGTATGAACAGATGATCTGTCTGTTCTCCCCTCAGAGAACCGGAAACTGTGTGCTTACACACACAGATCTCGGTTCTCCGTGTGCCCCGAGCAATCACGGAAGCCCTGCGGTGATCGTGACCACCGGGCACTCGCATCGGCTCAGGGGCAAGTGGGGGGCAAGCGGGGGGCACGCGTGCGTACCCCCTAGTGGCCACAGGGCGAAACGACGTTACTTAACGTCGTTTCGCCCAGCCGTGCCATTCTGCCACAGTACAACTGCAGCGGATGGTTGGCAATTGGTTAAGATACGTTTGGCATAACTACATCAGTATCACCAGCAAAGCAGTTCCATTATTATCCTATTAACCACTTCAGCCCCGGAAGATTTGACTGTTGAATGACCAGGCCATTTTTTGCGATTCGGCACTGCGTCCCTTTTACTGACAATTGCGCAGTCTTGCGACACTGCACCCAAGCAAAATTGACGTCCTTTTTTTCCCACAAATAGAGCTTTCTTTTGGTGATATTTGACTGCCTCTGCGATTTTTATTTTTTGCACTATGAACAAAAAAAGAGCGACAATTTTGAAAAAAACACAATATTTTGTACTTTTTGCTATAATAAATATCCCCATTTTTAAAAAAATTTTTTTTCTCAGTTTAGGCCGATATGTATTCTTCTACATATTTTTGGTAAAAAAAATCGCAATAAGTGTATATTGATTTGTTTGCGCAAAAGTTATAGTGTCTAGGGGGTAGATTTATAGCATTTTTATTATTTTTTTTTTTTTACAAGTAATGGCGGCGATCTGCGATTTTTATTGGGACTGCGACAATATGGCGGATGGATCGGACACTATTGACAGATTTTTGGGACCATTGGCATTTATACAGCGATCAGTGCTAGAAAAATGCACGGATTACTGTAAAAATGGCACTTGCAGGGAAGGGGTTAACACTAGGGGGCGATCAAGGGGTTAACTGTGTTTCCTGCTACGTGTTTCTAACTGAAGGGGGATGGGACTGACTATAGGAAGTGACGGATCGTGGTTTCTAGCTATTAGGAACTAACGATCTGTCACTCCTCTCAGAGCAGTACAGGGATTTGTGTGTTTACACACTTCTGTGTTCTGCCTCTCGCGCTCGCGATTGCTCGTGGCTGGTGGTCATCGAGCGCGCATGCTATCCCACGAGCCGATGTATAGCTATGACGGCTCGCGGGATCGTGCCGACCTCCCGCAGTAAAATGATGGCGGCTGGTCGGCAAGTGGTTAAAGAAGATGAGAATTTCGACATTTCATCAATTGCCGTGTCATGAATGTTAATTCTTGATTACGAACAGTAGTTTACAAGACCAAACTATTCTCAGTCATTCCTTGATTCCGAGCATGCGTGTTTGTACTTTCGACTTTTGTGTGACGGATTTCTGTACTGACTATCCGAAAATCAGACGTTGAGTTCACATCCGACAAAAATGTTATAGCCTGCACATCCAGCTTTTGTCTGATGTAAAAGTCAAAACGTCTGTCTGTCTTCAGACCTTTCCCTTCTGATTTTCGTACCGTGTGTACGAGGTCTAATGCCCTGTACACACAACCGGTTTTGCCATCAGAATAAACTCCGAAGGTTTCTCCGACGGAACTCCATTCAAGCGGTCTTGCCTACACACGGTCAACCCAAAGTCTGACCGTCTAGAACGCGGTGACGTACAACACGTACGACGGGACTAGAAAAAGGAAGTTCAATAGCCAGTAGCCAATAGCTTTTGTCTCATACTTGCTTCAGAGCATGCGTCGTTTTTGGTCCGTCGGAACAGCATACAGACGAGCGGTTTTCCCGATAGGAATTGGTTCTGTCGGAAATATTTAGAACATGTCCGATGAGGCCTACACACGATCGGAATATATGGTGAAAAGCTTCCGTCGGACTTTTTCTGTCGGACATTCGGCTCGTGTGTACGCGGCATTAGACACATTTAAAATAATATTGTTTGTAACAAAGTAATGTATGTGACACAAAACATCTGTTTTATGACATTTGGATTGCATGATTACAACTATTCGTGTAGCTCAGCTCCATGAAGGATAGATTATAGTGTATTTCATCTATTTTACTAAAATACTAAAATGAAAGTAGCAAGATCTGAAATTTCAAAATAAATCAACAATCAATCACAGATGGCCCACAACGTCTAATAAAAATATACTGAACCAAAAAAATGGTTGATTGCTGATTGACTTATGAAGTTTAAAACACTTGGCTCCTTTAACTTGGTAACAACTTGCTACAGAAGAAAATGCTAAAACAATTTTTTTGGGGATGAGTTTAGATATTGGATATACATGTTTTACCCTTGAGACAGCTGAATACCCTGTAGTGTTCTGCTGGGCAGTTCCCGGATTAGCTGACAGTGTCAAGAAGCCACTGCTGCCAACACAAGACCAGCTGTTAATGGATCAGTAAGTGCTGTGAGCTTAAAAGGCACTGCAGTGGTGATTATGTTCACTGTGAACTCTAATACATTACCTCTTATTTCATGCTGCATCAAATTTACAGGTGAACGCTACAGATTATAGCGCCCTCCCCATTTTAACTTGAATTTAAGGTAAACATTGCTAAATACCTTGAGAACATGATTTGAATGGGGATAAGTAATTTAATATGTTATAGATAGAAAACAATGTCTTTTTAATAGAAATGTAAAGGTTTCATCCATTAGCACACACATCTGATGCATTTTGGAGACTAGCAGTCTTAAGTGCTAAACTCCTTTTTTTCCACATGACACATTTAATGCTGTCAAAAAAAAAGAAAGAAAAGGTTTCCAGGCTTTCATTAACACCCGCCTTAAATGAATCTCCTACACAGAAAGTTTAAGTGGATTTTCACATTCACACCTCTTGTCTTGTGTTAAAAACAAATTTACTGTGCAAATTTTCCGTACTTTGAAACAGCGTTGCTGTGTTATACAGAAAGATGTGAAGTCTTTTATTAAATTTCCCCACCAGTTCGTTATACGTGCATATTAAATGTTTGACAAAATGTATAAAAGGTTCATAAACATGCATATTATGAAAAAAAAACTGTGTTTAAAATATAGACCTATATTAATGCACAGGTAGAAAAGTAGAATAATGGATGTGTACAAAAAAATGATAGGTCAGGCAATAAACTATGGGTCTTGGGGTAAGGGGTCTTTTTCAAGTTTACTCAGAACTAATACTGATCGGGGCAGCTATGTCAAAATCTCAAAATCTTCCTTCCTAGGCTCCCGGACACAGATCTTTATTAAATGGGATAAAATGTTAACGTCCCAGGGGTATATATATAATTTCTGTTCAATAATATGGCAATTTTGTGATGATTAGTAGTACAGAGTATATAACATAGAGCAGTGTTTCTCAACTCCAGTCCTCAAGGCGCCTCAACAGGTCATGTTTTCATGATGTCCCTCAGATGAAACAGATGTAGTAATTACTAAGGCTGTGAAACTGATCAAATCACCTGTGCAAAGTAAGGGAAAGCCTGAAAACATGACCTGTTGGGGCGCCTTGAGGACTGGAGTTGAGAAACACTAACATAGAGCACAGTGTTCAGAGTGTAGCAGTGTCTATATAAAATACTGCACAGCAAACAGAATGTGGCAGTCTGGAAGATACAGCACAGTTAACAGGAAGGATACCTCACTCATCCACTCCAATTCACTCAGTACGAGCTATTAAGCACATCAAAACAATTTTTTTAGACCATACCATGCAAGCAACCTTTCGCCAGGCTTCTATATGACATAAAGCTCCACCTACTTCCCTCGTAATACTTCCTTGCCTTCCCAAAAATTACTTTCTTTGCACAAAACAGGGTCATGTGATAAGTTGGGCAAGGGACTACATCTCACTCTTGCTTCTTTGGTTTGGTCATTAATATAACTATAGGATGAAGACAACAACAATCTAGCGTGGAGAGCACTAGGAGTGGGACACCCTTTTAATGGCCCCAATAAGGGGAGGGAAGATGGGAACAACTGCTGGTTATCGCCTCTACCAAAGCCCTGGTAACCAGTCCACCCTGTTCCTTTAAGTTTAGGGAAAGAGGAATTCCTCTTTTGTTTGAAGGTCTCACATCTGCTTGTTTAGGCACTGGTAAGTTACAGGCCTTGTTGCCAATGTGTAGCATTTTCAGAAATATTTTGTCCTCAACTAGGTAAACCTCAGGACAGAAGTTAGGATCCCTCCTACAATTTGGAGGAGGCCTCATTTCCGCCTTCTGCTGTATTATCCCTTGTGCTGGCCTCTGGGATCCAAAGGGCCTTGTATGGCACCGCTATGAGCCACAGACACGCAGTTTTTTCCTCTTCCACATACAAATATATCTGTTACTTTAGCTGATATATTATATCCTTTTCAAGTGGACATCTTTATCCCCTGAAGAAGACAATTTGTTGAAACACGTTGGGGTCTTTATGTCTGCTTAGTCCAGCTTTACTCTACATGTATTGAGTTTACCCCTTTAGTATTCGCTATACTGGAATTACTATGTGACTTTCTATTTTAATAGTGTTGGTTAAAACGCCTTTCCTCCTCTGAGGTTTTTTATATCCCTTTAATAAATTTTGTAATTTTTTACTTCTATATGATTTCATTTATCTTTATTATTTTCTGGCTATCGTATAGTCCCAATTCCCTCCCATACCCCTTTGTGGGTTTTTCTGCAAAATATGCTGAGCAGAATTTGAATAAAAATTGATGTCATAGCTGTAGCTAAAACATTTAGAAAAATAGTATTTAAAATATTAACTTTAATTTTAATGACCAATATTTTTTTCTATTACTTATGCAGCAATCTCATTTGCATATATTAAAACTTGTACTTCATATGATGCACATTTTTAATACTCCTTATTTCTGATACACTGTAATATGTTTCATGTTTCAGATATGAACTGTTATCGAAAAAAAAAATCATATATTTTTTTTGCTTTTTCTTCATAATTTTATTATGTATCAGTTAAACCATTAACCACTGCTGTGCTACTTATAAAATATCTTTTATGATGAAATATGAATGTGCTGTAAAACTGACATTTGACAGCTCTACGATTATGAATAATCAATACAAGAACTGCCTGCTGTTCTTGTAGCAACACACTGTAGAGGAAATTCTTGGCCTGATTATTTTTGAGTCTTTCTGCATGTGTAATCTGGTAACTGTCAGAAAAAATGCTTATGCTGATGTCATATAGTATATAATAAAATCCATCATATAATGTTCTTTTAGGCCATCCCTCATGCTCCAAGATGTAGGCTGAAATCTGTTAAATCAGAAATAAACCTTTGGGTCACAGTATGCATCTTCATTTTATTGATTGCTATTCAACAAGTACAGGACACAGGACACATAATGATTAAGCTGCTTTTATTAACCACGGAAGCTCTATCTGCACTTTTAGTTCATACTGCAAATTTCTGAGAGTTACCTTAATTTCCTATGTATTTTTTGTCCTAATGATATATGACATTTACTTGATGACAGCTGTCAGTGGTTGAATATAAAAGAAATGCTATAGATTTCAGTAAATAAAATGAGATGTTTTTTTAAAAAGTGAAAATAGTAATGAAAATCTGGGTATGGTTTGGACATATGGGGTGTGTGGCCACTTTTTTTCTAATGTCTGACTGGCAAGCAGGGTGGATTTGATTTAAATCAACTTGATTTAAATCATAATTTTTAAAAAAGAGCAACTGTCCAACTGCGGCTCCTCCTCTGACCCGGTGTTAACTCACCGACAGTCCCATTCATGTTAATGGGACGGCTGGTGATGCGGCAGTGACACAACAAGGTGAGGGACGTGGCGGCAGCAGGTGAGTGGATGTCCGCTAACAGCCGCTGCCATGATGGATCTGAAATGACAGGTGCTCTTTAAATGTAAGGACTTATTCTTGCTGGTAGTTAGAATCTTTAATATTTGCAAACAAAATTAAGGTTTCCTATTTAGAATAATAAACTGTCAGGTTAGTAAAACAGCGATATCAGAACCGATTCAATCATACAGTTTGTAGTGTACTTAGATTTGCAAAACAATGGGATAAAGAAATATTCCTGAACTTTGTTTTATCTCATGGTTACTGTGAAATTGTGTGAATGCATCAATGCAGTGCATGTTATCTCAGCTTGCAGAGCTTGGATTCATTGAATGAGTTTACCAAAAATGTAAATATTCCTGAATATACAGCCTTATGCTACATAACTAAGCTCCATTTCATGCTGAATAAACTAAATTATTAATGTATCTTAAATAGAAAACTATCTTTAGATGGATTTTTACTCCAAAAGCGTTTTACTAAAATAAGGTTGATAAAAATCCCAAAAATTTGATTTAACTTCCCGCCCGGCCTATAGCAGAATGACGGCCGGGCAATGGTTCTGTTATCCAGACTGGGTGTCATATGACGTCCAACAGATAACATGCCGGCAGGGGCATGCGGGGGCACACGGGGTGCGCAGCGTGGCGATTGTTGGTGCTGTGTATCACTCTGACACACTGCATCTCCGATCGTGGTAAGGAGCCCCTGACGGAGGCTCCTTACCACGTGATCAGCTGTAACCAATCACAGCTGATCACAGCGTGAACCAGGAAGTGTCGGTAAGTGGCTTTCCTCAGTTTGCGCTGACAGGGAGAGCCGATCGGTGGCTCTCCCTGTCAGAGGGGGGTCTGCGCTTATAATCAGCACATTGATTACCAGACCAGCCCTATAAGCGGTGCCCATCAGCTGCCAATCAGTGCCCATCAGCTGCCAGTCTGTGCCCCATCAGTAACGCCAATCAGTGCCCATAAGTGTGCCAATCAGTGACCCTTCAGTAATGCCTGTCAGTGCCCTTCAGATGCCAATCAGTAATGCCGTCAGTAGCTCCTCATCAGTGCTGCCTATCCAGTGCCATCTATCAGTGCCGCCTATCAGTGGCCATCAGTGCCACCTATCAGTGCCACCTATTAGTGCCCACCAGTGCCACCTATCAGTGCCCATCAGTGCCGCTCATCAGTGCCGCCTATCAGTGCCCATCAGTGCTGCATATCAGTGTAGCCTATCGGTGCCCATCAGTGCTGCATATCAGTGCCCATCAATTCTATATATCATTGCCACCTCATCAGTGCCCATCAGTGCTGCCTCATCAGTGCCCATTAGTGCAGCCTAATCAGTGCCCATCAGTGAAGGAGAAAACAACATTTTATAACAGAAACTTTTTTTTTTCAAAAATTTTAGTTTGTTTAGCAAATATTAAAAACCGCAGAGGTGATCAAATACCACCAAAAGAAAGCTCTATTTGTGGGAAGAAAATGATAAAAATGTAGTTTGGGTACAGTGTTGTATGACCACGCAATTGTCATTCAAAGTGCGTCAGCACTGAAAGTGGAAGGGGGGAAAGTGCCCGGTATTGAAGTGTATAATAAAAATCAGATTTTAATAAAACCCTGCTAGCAAGTGAAATTTGTAAGACTGCATATAGTTTTGCATAAGTCTAGTCAAATAAAATGATCAATAAGAAAATAAAACATCTGTAAATCTAAACGGCATGTTTCCTTTGTATAAGGCCTCAGTATGGCCTTACTTCAACCATATTGTTGCTTTTAAAAAAAAAAGAGTTCTGAATATTTATAAGGAACATTGTTCCTGAACCAAATGAAGCACAAATAAAATGAACAATGTCCTGTTCTCTCTGCTGCATTTAGAAGAGAGAATTTTATAACATACCACATTATGAATGGCCCATAAAATGCAAGCTGTCATGTGAAGTAATACAGTCAAGGCCGTGCCACTCATGTTGCCAATTGAGGCAGCTGCCTCAGGCGGCACCCTTGGAGACATGGTGGGGATCAGCACTGAGGTCCCGAGTGTCTATACCAGACACACTGCCCTATGTTCCTGAGATGAAGACAGCACTTAGCAGCACAGATTAGGATAGGAAAGAGAAAGAGATATCATAACACTGGGGAGCAATGACATACTTTTTCACCTATTCTTTATCTGTGAATGGAACAACCATTTCCTTGGCTGTGATCACTTTCCTATCCAGTTATATAAAGGAAAATACATCTATAATACCTTTAGTGTTCTCAATAAACAAATCAAAACTTGAATACTTTAAATGAGGTAATATGAGGATTTAAGTTCAAAAGAACAGAGACATTTGGGGCACATGTTTTGAATGTCAGATTCCCATGGGACTATCAGGGTTATTTTCTAAAAGCAAAGCAAGGAAATCAGCATAATTACTGTCAAGACAAATCATGTCAATGGTTGTGCATGTTGTTTGCTCAATTAATATGCAAGAGCGTTTTACTTTGTGCAGCAGTATAGCAAAAAACCATGACCAACAATCATGATTACATAATTCTTCAGCAATGTCACACAGAAGGCAAATGAATTCATAACGCTCGTCATATCAGACTTTTAGCATTTTAGTCCTTCGGATTTAAAGAGGAATGCTGGTTTCTACTATGTTTAACATGCTGTTATACAATATATGCTAACTAAATTAAGTTGTAAGGAGATATAATATAATCCACATAGCGAATGCCTGCTTGTATTGTTATCTACCATCTTGCTGCTCCTGTGAAAATCTTCCCCATATGACCTTCTCCATACTTCCCAACTTTAGAACTTGATAAAGAAGAACATCTTAGGGAGACAGCAGCAAAAACTGGGTGTTGGTAAATTACACTAAATAATGGGCCTTCCTTAAAGTGTTACTAAACCCACAACAGTAAAATCAGTCTGTATATGCAGCAAACATTCTTTTTACACTCACTTTGGAACCTAAGGGATTAATCCTCTGCATTGTGTAAAATAGGCTGTTTGATCCTGTCTTCTCTGATCCTCCCCTTCTTCCACGGTCCCCCATCCATCTCCTGATAGTACAGAGCCTTGGGGGCACTCTGCACATGCTCAGTTTGGTGTGTATTACTAGAGGGTTTTTTGTTTTGTTTTTTTGGAAAGGTGCATGTGATCAGCACGGGCCAATCAGCACTGTCCAGACAGAGAGTGAGGGTCTTGCAGCCTCATAGGACAGTCAGAGGAGAATTAAAACTCTTTCTGAAAGCTTTAACCAGACACAGATAGTAGTCAAAAGACAGCTGTATACTGCTGATGAGAAAAGGTATTTAGCAGTTTAAATTTAATAAAAATAATTGCATGTCCATGTTCTGTGTACTTTGGGAGACCAGATATAGTGAATGCAGGGTCCTGGGTTTAGTAACACTTTAACCACATGCCGACCGCTGCACGCCGATTTACGTTGGCAAACTGGTACGGGCAGGCAAAAGGGCGTACCCGTATGTCCCTTTGAAATTTCTGCCTAGCGGGCATGCGAGGTTGCTTGATGTTCGCCGGCGGCCCGCGATTGCGGTGAGGAGAGGCAGAACGGGGAGATGTAAACAAGGCATTTCTCTGTTCTGCCTAGCAACATGAGAGGGATCTACTGCTCCCTGTCATCAGGAGCAGTGATCTCTGTCATGTTTTAGTGAGCCCATCCCCCCTACAGTTAGAACACATCACGGGAACACACTTACCCCTTGATCGCCCCCTAGTGTTTAACCTCTTCCCTGCCAGTGACATTTATACAGTAATCAGTGGCTATTTTTAGCTCTGATCGCTGTATAAATGTCAGTGCTTCCAAAAAAGTGTAATAAGTGTCCAATCCATCCGCCGTAATGTCGCAGTCACGATAAAAATCACAGATCGTTGCCATTACTAGTAAAAAAAATTAATAACAAAAATGCCATAAAACTATCCCCTATTTTGTAGACGCTAAAACTTTTGCGCAAACCAATCAATATACACTTATTGCTATTTTTTTTACCAAAAATATGTAGAAGAATACATATCGGCCAAAACCAAGGAAGAAATTTGTTTTTTTATATACTTTTTGGGGATATTTATTATAGCAAAAAGTAAAAAATATTGCTTTTTTTTTTCAAAATTGTTGCAAAAAAAGAAAAAAAAAAACGCAGAGGTGATCAAATACCACCAAAAGAAAGCTCTATTTTTGAGGAAAAAAGGATGTCAATTTTGTTTGGGTACAGCTTCGCAGGACCGTATTTGTCAGCTAAAGCGACGCAGTGCTGATTTGGAAAAAATGCTCTGGTCAGGAAGGGGGTAAATCCTTCCAGGACTGAAGTGGTTAATAGAATCTAAATCTACATGCAGTATACACCGTACATGCATGCTGCATTCTTTGTTCGCACAATATGCTCCTTATAGCGGAGTTCCACCCAAAAGTGGACCTTCCGCTTATCTGATTCCTCCCCCCCTCCAGTGTCACATTGGCACCTTTCGGGGAGGAGCGGACACCTGTTTTTTACAGGTTTTTGATTGAAAATTTATGCTTTATTTTGCAAGAAAATATACAAAAAACAAATACTTATTATTTCAAAAACATGTCACAAAATGTCAAGTTGTACTGTCAAAATAGCATTCAATAGGCAACGGGTGTGATGGGAGGGGGGAGGAGGTGGGGAAGGGGAGGGAGAAAGAGTTCACAGGCCCGAAGCTTTATTGAACTGCCAAAGGATACACGGGTGGGGAGAGGGAAATCTTCAGACCTCCTCTTCCTCCTTAAAGTCCATCAAGTGATAGTCCCTGAGCAAACTGAGGACCAGTCTGCGACACCCCTCGATGGACATCCTCTCCCGCTGGTGGATGAGGCGCTTTCTGGCGCACTATACAGCATCCTTAAAGCAACACAGCACCCGCCAAGCACTGTCAATGTCCTTCTGTGAATGAGTTCCACAGAAGAGTCCATTCAACACACCAAAGTGTGTGATTGCAGTCTGTGGTACAAAGTCTTTAAGTTCTGGTTCCAAGGCCCTCAACAGGTCCTGTGCAAAGGGGCACTCCCAGAAAATATGGTCTGGGCGAGGGTGTTGATGGAGTGCCGGTCAGCACAGAACAACATCACATCGTCCATGTAGAGTGAGCACTTGACCTCCCGTCTGTCTGGTCCTGGTGCGGTGATCCCTCTGATCTCTGGGTTCCGTCTGATGCTTTGGGCGAAGAGCTCTATACAACAAACAAAAAGCAGAGGTGAGAGAGGGCAGCCTCCCTGTCCACACTTCCAGGAGGCTGGGCTGCATCGAATTACATGAGCAGCTCGGTCCCCCTCCTCCTCCCTCCTCCTTCCCCTTCAGCCAGGCCAGTGAGAGAGCACAGTGCGCTTTGCGCATGTGCAGTAGGGACCTGGACGTGAAGCCAAAAGGACGGAAACATCAGCTGCAGTGCCGACATCACTGGACTCCAGGACAGGTAAGTGTCATATTGTTAAAAGTCAGCAGCTACACTATGTGTAGCTACTGATTTTTCATTTTTATAGGGGTGGCCGGAACTCTTTAATTCAATTACTCGCTTTAATTACAGTGCCCAAATGAAAGTCTCACAAAAATACATATCCCTCAGCATAAATTCTCAGTTTTTTAAAATTGAAACTCTTTCATTACACCCTTCTCTGCACTGAATATAGACAGAAAGCTAACACTTTTAAGCTAACACCTTAAAAGAGAACTTTATTAAAATACTTGGATACTACATAGCAACCAGCAACTGTTGAAACAATAAACACCATGATGTACAGCACAGAAATTAAGAGTGCAGTGGTCAGGACTATAAAACATAAATCACAATGTACAGTATTTCAGTACAGCAGTTCAGAGTGTGTAATGTGCAACATAGCTTATGCACTTCAGTTCCAGCAACGTGCCCATATATTACTGGAGTTTGAGTAGTTATACTGTATTACCATTTTCTAGAGCCAACGGTCGACTATCTTGTAAAAGCACTCCTAGCGGCTAACTAGGCACTGGATTGTTTTTACAAGCAGTTTTACCGGGATTTACCAGGGATCCTGCAGCTTTACTAGGCTCTTCCGTCCCACTGAGAGTCCCGATCAACCAGCTGGCGTTTCCAGCGGCTGATCATAGTCCCCGACAAAGACCAGATCGGCTTTGTTGAGTTCTATGATATACTGTAGTAACCCAGATGCATGATGTCACATCACGTTCGGTTTACCCAGATGTAATTTTTAAAAATCAAAAGAATTTATTCACACTGATCTTGATGTGTTCAAATGCTTTTAAAGAGGAAGTAAACTTCCTCTGCTGACATTTACCTATAGGTAAGCCTATAATAAGGCTTACCTATAGGTAGTGAAAATATCTCCTAAACATATACTGTTTAGGAGATATTTACATTGCGTGTAGCCAGCGACATCACTGGTGCATGCGCTCTGAGGGAACGTCTCGGTGCCGTTCCTTCAGGGCCTTGTGCTGTGAATGGCAGCTCCCGCATGCTGTGGTTAAAACTGTGGTTTTATTGCTTTAAAAATTGAGCCTTAAAGCAATAAAACCACAGTTTTTTTACATAATTCACTATGGGAGATTGTTTTTTACCCTACGTCTAAACTGGTTATGCGTGGTCTTCCTATACTGGAGACACCATTTGGACCTGCAGTGACAGACCCCTGGAGGCAGTCTCATCATCATACGGTTGTTGTGGTCTCTGTAATGGGGATCATCTCCATCTGGTGAGTAGGCTATTTGCTCCGTGTTGGTGGAGGATTTCTCTATTTCATTCAAGCATTGGAAAAGTCACTTCCTACACTTGAATATATTGGATGACCTTTTTGCTTTTGGACTTGAGTTTTTTGATAGAATTTGACAAAGACTCTTTTTCATTTTTTTTTCATTTTTACCATACATGTTATAGTTTGTATTATTAACACTTTATTATTGTGTATGTTCCATTGGAGTGAATCCGGTGGTTTGCAATTTGCACTGTTTGCACTTTATTAGATATTTTATATTTACTGTACCAGAAGATTGGGTTATGTATTGTGTTTTTCTTTTGCATTAAAATTTTAAAAAGTGTATTTTTTCCCCAAAAATTGCTACGCAAATACCCTTCGACAGATAAAAACCCACCAATTTATTCTCTGGGGCCTCTGCTTTAAAAAATATATATATATATATATATAATGTTTGGGGATTTCCAAGAAATTTTCCAGCAAAAAATACTGATTGTTACATGTAAACAAAAAGTACTAGAAAAGACTTGGTCTTCAATTGGTTATAGAATACATGGTGGATTTCCTGATTGAAGCCTCTTGTGGCCTGGTTTCTTCTTTTACGGCATTTGGATTGTCTATGCTAATTTCAATTTCTGTGTCACTTTGTTGCTTACCTTCAAGTGACACTGATGTGGAAGTTTATCAGTTTGAAGTGTTTGTGTTAGCTCATGAAATTTTGAACACACTGAAGTTTCATCGACAATTACACTTCTACTGATGTTACCTTGTTTGTGTCTTGGTGTAGAATTCTGTATCCCTTTTGAGATTCACTGTATTTCAAAAGTACACCTTCCTTTGCGCAAGCATCCCATTTTGTATGTTTTTATTTTGACATGTGCACGTAGGCTTTACTTCCAAAAGTTTCTAGATGGATCAAATTCAGTGCCCTTCCATTCCACAGTTCATTTGGTAGTCCATTTTGGAGATAGCATGTGGTCATAATTGCCTACCCCCAGTATGTGGTTGGCATATCTGCATCAAACAACATGGTTCTTCCACTCTCACATAGAGTGCAGTTCATTCTTTCTGCAACCCCGTTTTGTTCTGGGTTGTATGGTACAGTAGTTTTTAATATTATACCATGCTTTCTGAGAATCGCCTCTGTGTTATCACCTGTATATTCAGTTCCACTGTCTGTGCGCAAATTCACTTTGCATTTTGCCAAATTTGTCGCTTTTTTGAGCCAAATACTATTCAAGTTTCTCTGGTACTTCACTTTTGTTGCGTAACAGGTATAGTGTAGTATACCTGGAGCGAGAAAATATCTCTTCTTTCCTGGAGTAAATTTTTTCATTGGACTGCAAAGATGTGAATAAATTAAGTCCAGAGGTTTCTTAGCTTTTCTATATAAACAATTGTTAGACCTGTTCTAGGGACAACTAAACACATCCACATCCCTTTATGTATATGGAACAAAGAAAAATGAGAATTGGGAGAACCCACTCTTCCATAGGATATTGGGACTTTGAACGATGTGAAGTTGTCAATGAGGTAAGCACACACAATTATAATGATAAAAATAGTTTATTACATAAATAACATAAAGAATGACAAAATGCACTAAGCTGCATATGGATGTAACCATTGACAATACTTTGATCCTATTAAAAGTTGAAGGGTGCTGGTGCATGAAGTGTTCCAATGCCTTTCACACAACCATGAGTCTGCTTCTTCTGGGCAACTCTACATGCATCTAGTTTCATCAGATTACAGAAACATCAATATAATCACATTTACATCATTTTCAATTACTTTTTTTACCACATTTCTCAAATGTGTACATATCCATCCATACCAACATATATACATATACATAGCAGCACATCTCAATTCAGCCAACAGCCACATCTTTACACAGACATATCAAAACATAACATCCCCTTGATGAGGATAACACCAGCACCACACCATCACAATAAAAGCCATACCAACCATTCACAACACAGACCCACTAACAAAGAAGCTGATCCACACCCAACAAGCTTAAATCCCACAGATGACAACACCCAATCCCACTAGCACCTGTGTTCCACAAAACTGACATGTGCACATAACACCACCCCTATGACATAATTCATACACCATAACATACCTACATCTCTATACCACCATGACAACCGTCAGCCCCACCCCTCCAACATTCCAATAACTTAAAATTGCCCAATATACATACAATACATATGGGTCCTAATGATATCCTCCCAAATCCACACCCAGTCTACCTCCGGATAATCACCTTGCAGGGAGAAGGTAGCATACACACTTAGATAACACCTCGCCTCAGCTTCCACATCGTTCCTCTCCTCTACCGGAGTATGCGTTCGCATTTGTCCCACTGCCACCGCCTTAAGTCCCAATATCCTATTGGAGAGTGGGTTCAACCAATTCTCATTTTTCTTTTCTTAGCTTTTCAGTTACCCTGTTTTGGAAAGGCTTTTCTTGTAATTTTTCCCTTAATACAGCTAGTGCATTTCATTGTTTGATCACATAGACTAATTTATATTTTACTTGCTTCATCATTCCCAGTTAATTTCTTTATAGTGTCAGGACTTCTGTGCCCAAGGTGTCTGTGCCATGTGTGAATGCAGTTTGATTGTTTTTCCTCCTTGGCAGTATTAACCACCTCATTGCAGTTCAGCTGATACAGTTCATCTGTAATTTTAGCCTTTGCACCTAAGATATCCCCTTTTTTGATGGCACAACTGTCATCTTGGAAGGTGACTACATTGCCTTGTTTTGTGATCTTCTTCACTGACTAAAGGATATTTTCAAGAGACATAGAGGATATTTTTCACAGGTATCTTTCTGGTGACACTCTGGGGAATAGGACAGTAAATAAAACCGTCTCCTGTTCCTTCTGATTCCATTATTTTCCCATTAGCTGTAGTGATTTTTTCTGTTTTACTCTGGTCAATGTGACAAGAGAAATTTCTGAAATTTGTCATGTGACTTGGAGCTCTTGAATCAACACACCATATCTGCAAAGATGAGGTGCAACTTTTGGAATGAAAAACATATTATCTAAAGTAAAATCATTTTCTTCCTTCACACTTTGGGCCTTGTGTAGTTTAGTTTGTTTTTGAATTCTAACTTTTTCTAACTTAATGCTTTCTGTTTTACTCTTTTCAGCCACAAGGTTACCCATAACATATTCCAATGTCAGATCATCTTCTGGACGTACATCAAGTGCTGTGACAAGTTTCATAACTTTCTCGTAAATCACTGAGTAATAGTGCTGCAACATGAAAAGCTTTTCTTCTTCTCCTAGACCTCTCAGGCATTCAAACATTTCCAAGGTCTGCCTTATGTAATCCTGCAAATTCTGGCTTTTCATCTGTTTGGTTTGGTATAGCTTTCTAGTCAAATACAGTGTATTGCTGAGATTAGCTCTTTTATGCACTTTTTGTAATCCTCCCCACATTTCTTTAGCAGTTTCACACTTACATGTATGCATTATTTGATCATCTTCCCTGCTAGGAAAGATTTTGCTCTGAGCTTATTGGTCTTTCTGGTAAACCACCGAGTAATAGTGCTGTGGCATGAAAATCTTTTAATTCTTCTTCTATACCTCTCAGGCATTCCACCATTTCCAAGGTGTGCCTTATGTAATCCTGCATATCCCAACCTTTCAGCAGCTTGGTTTGGTATAGTTTTCTAATCAATTGCAGTTTATTGCTAAGATAAGCGCTTTCATGCACCTTTTATAATCCTTCTCACATTTCTTTAGCAGTTTCACACTTACATATATGTATGATTTGATCATCTTCTATGCTAAGAGAGATTGTGCTCTGAGCTTTTTGGCCTTTCACTATCCACTCATCTAAAGGGTGTTCTGGCCTGACTTTATACTTTTCCACAAAACTTCTCTTATTAGCAGCATTTTCATCCTGAATTTCCAAGACTGGTAATTCTGGTTTGTCAGATTTGCAAATGAAAGCTTTGTTGCAGCTGTTACTGGCCATTTTCTTTTATTCTTTTTTTAGTCTTCTTGCTGTTGCTATATCTTGCATGTATCTGTGGTAGCTGACTATTACTGGGCTATGACTTTGTTCCCAGACTTTTCTGGGCCCACAACCTATTAGAAATTCTGTATATGGCCAAACAGAATTTCTAATAGACAGTGCACAGTCCACAGTCTGCTTAACTGCAGACAGGAAACAAGAACTTTATTATCAGAGAAAAGACTATAGACTATACCGTACTATAGATGCAGCTAAAAACTTATAAACACTGCCACCTACTGGCTAAAGAATATATCTGTAGTTGTTGCACAAAATACATTAACATTGTATTCCAAAAGAAGGTGTGGAATAGGAAAAGCACAGATTACAGAAAAAGGCAATGTGGAATAGGAAATGCACAGGACAGAATGCACATAATAAGGTGGCAAGGAATAGGGAGCACATACTGCAGACTAGAGAATAAGCTCAGGGTACAGAATGAGGTGTTGTAGAAAAGAGAATTCCCAACACAGTACAAAATAAGCTTAGTACCGTATATTTTACGTGTCAAACTTACATACAGTTTCATTGCAGAAATTAACTTACCAGATCACTGCTCACTTCCTTCAGCCTTCATCTTCTAGTGTGCACACAGTTAATAGAAAAGTATTTGGACCTGGAAGGAGGTCCATAGTCTGTAGATGCCTTCTGACTACTGCTGCCTGTGGCAGTAGTAAACGTGAAAGGTAAATGCTTGCAGTCACTGCCCCATTTTACTGTTGCTAGCCTGCCCTTGCTTCACTGGTCAAAATAAAAGGGGAGTGGGAATAGGACCCAAGATGTCCTTACCTTCAGTGAAGGAAAAGGAACAAACTGCGGTTTAACCTGGTATAACTTTATTAGAACAATTAGTAGAAAAAGATTTTAATCATTGAAAGGAAAGCATAAACAATAGGAGATTGCATAAGGTAAAAACTGACAATGTTGTCACTTAAAAACGCATGCCCATAAGCTCAGCCATATCCCAGTCATCCACATGTGTCAATCATCTCAAGTCATTAAGTGTGACTTAATATATAATGCTTACATGTGTTTAGGCGAGGTGAGTTCCGGGAAACCTTGGTAGCACAAGTCGGTACCCATATTGTGCTTAACCATGGACCTTCAGACTATATGCCCCTATATGCCTATAGAGCTGCTGTATTAAGTCTTTATAATGTTGAAGAAAGCATTGGTTATCTCAGACAAATAAATGCAATTCTGGCTAGAACGTATTCCTGATAGTTAGTGAACAGGACAGGTTTGATTTCTGGATGTAGCACTTCAATCATAGAAATAATATATATATATATTAAAAAAAAATGCAGCACGCTGTGATGCAAGCATGCAACTTGAGTCAAGCGGAAACAATAGATCCACAACAACCCTGTTAGTCATTCAGCACCATGTTTCTATGAAACATTAAAGATAGCACCACATATAGTTTGGATAGGAAAATATAGTCAGCTGAGTCAAAACACAGAGCCTCCAAAAAAAAAAAAAATGTTCAGGCTGTGATTGCTTGCTGGATATACCAGTTGCAAAGAGACTCACTGTTTAGATGGTATTAGATTGGTCCTCAATTGCAGCGACAAAGTGGTGAATCCAGAGTCCTTTGCAGAGGTCCACAGGTGTGCAGGATGCGAATCTCTGTATTCCTAGTCCTGGTGACACGCACAGGATGTTATCAACTCAAAACCAGCATGGGGCCGCCTGGCCATTTACTTCCAGTTTTTGGTTGTTTGTGGATTTCCAGTTTGCGGAGATAGGATGAGGGCTAAAGAGTGATGAAAAGCCCAAGTTGGCTATCGGCAGAGGGCATGTGTAGGCACACACACCAACATGTTTCACCCACTTGTGACGTGGGTTTCTTCAGGTCTTCCTTGCTTCACTGGGTAGAGGTACTGACAGATACTCCTCACTTGTATAAAGATTTTCTTGGAAGTTGCTGCTGCCCTGCTTAGCGTTGTTACTGCTTGAGTGAGTGTAAGCATGGAATGTAAGGTGGCGATCCGTACTCACCCTTAAAGCACATTCTTTAAAAATATATTCTTGTATTTTCTTCTTGTCATGTTAGAAGTATCAGGCTGTATTGCAGGTTATCTTTTACCTGAGCTCATGGTTCAGCACAGACACTCCTAAAAATGTAATGTGTCAGTTACTTAACGTATCAGTTTAGCACTGATTTCTTATAATAAACTGTCAAGCAATTTTACACTATGTAGCTGTTTTATCTTTCCTTTATGGGCCCTACTATGGAGTAAACTTTACCATCAGCCATGACAGTACCACCACCTGCAATATAATAGAGTAACATGATTGGATCTTCTATACTTCTATATCACGCCTGTCTAGACTTTTATAATTTGGAGTCTATAAACCTCTGGTAAGGAGGCATTTTATATCAATATCGGTGGAGGTGCACTTGGGTGATCAAAAAGCACATCAATTATACTCACTGAAACTGGATGTTCATCAAGGAATTCACCTGCATTGTTCAGAATAGCACCAGTAATTTACACTTTATTAATACTTGTTTATTCATTATCTATGTTTAGCGTGGCAGCATTTTTTTTGTTTCACGTTTATCATGATTGGTCCTGTTGTATTGTTGCCAGCAGCTTGCACTTTTATAATTAGTCTGTATACCTGGGCAATAATTCTTCTGTTTATGTTGAACTCAGGCAGAAGACAGGTCAGCTACCTTTGGGACCTTACACTGAACTGACATTTCTGCTCTGGAAAGGCGAACAACAGGAGACACAGCTAAGATGTCGGATTGTACTGTTACAACATAAAGTGGAACTATGGGCAACATAAAAAAAAGTTTGATGCACTCCATCATTAGAATTAACAAAACAGTTTGTTTTTCTGAGTCCTCCCATGTTGATCCTGTCTGTACATCTGTTCTATTTCCACTTCTTGAAAAAGGGCAACAACGCTGTTCATTCTGTAGTGATACTGAATAGCAGCATTGTTACCCTGGATAGTCTTAGATGGACAAGTATTTTTATAAGGACTCGATGTAAAAGACAAACAACTCAAAGGGGGTTGTAAAGGTTTTTTTTTTTTTTTTTAAACAACAAAAATGTTATATTTACCTCCTCTGTGCAAGGGTTTTGCACAAAGTGGCCCCGATCCTCCTCTTCTGCGGTCCCCCCGGCGGCTCTACTGGCTCCTTCTCTTCTCGAGTAACCCCACGGAAAGCCGCATTCCATGGGGACACTCATGCAGGCACTCTCCCGAGTCCTGCTGCTGCGTTCATTGACGGACAGCAGGACTCTGCCCCCCCCCCCCGCTCCCGTGTCACTGGATTTGATCAGCAGCAGCGGGAGTCAATGGTTCCTGCTGCTATCAATCTATCCAATGAGGACCCGAGACAGCGGCTGGAGCTGCTGTGCTCGTCCCCGTCGCTGGAATGATCGGGTTCAGGTAAGTAAAAGGGGGGCTCTGGGGGGCAGCTGGACTACAGAAAGTTTTTCACCTTAATGAATAGAATGCATTAAGGTGAAAAACCTTGAGGGTTTACAACTCCTTTAAAAACTAAATCCAGCTAGCATGTTTTAACCACTTCAATACTGGGCACTTTCCCCCCTTCCTGCCCAAGCCAATTTTAAGCTTTCAGCGCTGTTTAAATGACAATTGCGCGGTCATGCTACACTGTACCCAAACAAAATTTTTATCATTTTCTTCCCACAAATAGAACTTTCTTTTGGTGGTATTTGATCACCTCTGCGGTTTTCATTTTTTGCTGATAAAATAAAAAAAACGAAAATTTTGAAAAAAAAAAAAGTTTTTCTTAGTTTCTGTTATAACATTTTGTAAATAAGTAAGTTTTCTCCTTCACTGATGGGCACTGATGAGGCTGCACTGCTGGGCACTGATAAGGTGGCACTGATGAGCACGGATGAGGTGGCACTGATGTGGTGGCACTGATGGGCACTTATGATGGACACTAATATGGGACACTGATGGGCAGCACTGATGAGCACTGATAGGTGGCACTGATGGGCACTCATAGGTGGCACAGATGGGCACTCAGGGGCAGCACAGATGGACACTCATAGGCAGCACAGATGGGCACTATAAGGCGGCACTGATGGGTACTTATGGGTGGCACTGATGGGCACTGATAGGTGGGCACCGATGGGCATGGATGGGCACTAATAGGTGGCACTGATAGACTCTGATGAGTGGCACTGATTGACACTGATAGATGGCACTGATTGGCATCACTGATTAGGAGGCACTGGCAGATATTACTGGTATTGCTGGTGGACACTGATTGGCATCATGTGTGGGCACACATTCGCATCATGTGTGGGCACACACTGCCACTCATGGCCACCATCCCTGGTGGTCCTGGTGGCATCCCTGGTGGTCCTGGATGGGCATCCGAGGGGGGCTGCACTAATAAACAATCAGCGCAGACCCCCCCGTCAGGAGAGACGGCAATCGGCTCTCCTCTACTCGCGTCTGTCAGACGCGAGTGAGGAACAGCCGATAAACGGCTCTTCCTGTTTACATCGTGATCAGCCATGATTGGACACAGCTGATCATGTGGTAAAGAGCATCAGAGACTCTTTACCTAGATCGGAGTTGCGGTGTGTCAGACTGACACGCCGCAACAACGAACGTCGGGATGCGTGACCCAGGAGCGCACGTCAGCTTGTTATCCTGAACAAAATATTACAGCACACTCATGCAAAAAAGACATTTACCTCCAGCAAGGCTTATTAAAAACACCTAAACACTTTCAAAAAACATTATCAAAAAATATGAGGATTTGGTCACACCATATTGCTATATGGTGCTTAAACCCATATAGCAATATGGTGTGACCAACTCCCCATATTTTTTTATAATGTTTTTTGAAAATGTTTAGGTGTTTTTAATAAGTCTTGCTGGAGGTAAATGTCTTTTTTGCATGTGTGTGCTGTAATCTTTTGTTCTGTTGTATGGCTGCACCATCTTTAATGCATCTTTTAGGGTGTGCCCCCCAAATATCTTGCTTGTCTATTGTATGGATTCTGACCAAATCCTTTTGGGTGAGGAGCACCCCACTCCCTCATTAAGTACCTCTCATTAGTGTCCACTTGTGTCATGGGTGGAGACCTCAAGATTCTCCCATTTAGAAGAGTGTAGCTCTCATGGTTCAGAGAAGCAGGATCTCCCAATGCATGGATAGTGTAGGGGTACTTTGTCGCATTAAGTGGGCTTAAGCACCATATAGCAATATGGTGTGACCAAATCCCCATATTTTTTGATAATGTTTTTTGAAAGTGTTTAGGTGTTTTTAATAAGCTTTGCTGGAGGTAAATGTCTTTTTTGCATGTGTGCACTGTAATATTTTGTTCTGCTGTATAGCCTTATGGCTGCATCATCTTTAATACATCTTTAAGGGTGTGCCCCCCAAATATCTTGCTTAGCTTGTTATCCTGGCCACGTCATATGATGTCCGGTCAGGATATCGCAACCATTGTGCCGACGTAATTTTGCTATATGGTGGGCGGCAAGTGGTTACGCAGTTACAGCAAACGGTATAATGCAATACAGGTTTATGATGGCAAAGAGTATACATACACTGCAGAATAATACAAAACAGATTATGAAAACAGCACAGACATGGGCTCTTCATGGCAATGTCTCTGTGGTTCCTTCAGAGTAAAGCCTAATGTACACTGGACATTTAGCCCACATGCGTCAAACCCCAGTGTTTTTGGGAGCTCAGAATTTATACGTGCAGTCCCTAGCCCAACTGCTTGGATCCTGTCATAGATTATGCATGGCTGAAATTTGCTGTACATATTGGTACTTAGTTTAGAGCTATATGCATTCAAGAAAGAATGCCGGATTGCAGAAATGATCTGCTCCTGAGCCTTAAAGTGATTGTAAACGATCACCTTGTAAAACAACCCATTCAGTTTAAAATAGAAATGAAATGCAAAACATTTTTGTATAGCTATAAAAAAACTGTATAAATACCCTTTTCCCCCTTTTTTTATAAGTGATCACTGCTGCTTCTCCTCCCTGCATAAGAGCTGAGGGGGAGTGGAAGCAACAGTACACTGAGCTTCCCAGTGAATGGATGTGCAGCGGAGGCTTGTCAGGACAAGTCTGATCATTGGAGGAGAGTACACTGAGTTTCCAGCATAGCTAGAGAACTGACCACAGTGTGTTCTCCTTCTTAATGCGGTCAGTTTTTTTTAACAAGTAGAGTGTGGTCAGTTTTTAATAGGAAAGCAGAGGGACTGGCAAGAACACCAGGCATTTCACACAAAGGAAGGAATAAAAAGAGAACAGAATGGTTTTTCATACAAGTACATGGTACAGCAGGCACATATCAGGAATATGAAGTGTTGGGGTAACAAATACTTTAAGTAAAAAGAGTACTGGACCCTGGTGATCTTTGATATCTTCCATGTTGTTCAGGTTTCTTCCATGTTGTCCAAATCTCCGCCTCTCCAGGGTTACATACCATTGCTCTACATGATTCAGAATTTGCACATTTTAATGTCTCCTAACTAGTTTTATTACACAGGATTTTGCCACCTACAAAAACCTTCAACCCATCAGCAGCTACAACAAGCGTCACAGTACTCAGCAGAAGGGTCAGTGTCAAATTATGTTTTCTAAATATTTTATGTCAAATGTGTTTGCAATGTAATTGGTGTTTATCATTGTATTCTCCAAAGAGCTGTGGGATTGATATGCTAGATTGATATGCTTTAAATGATCTGTACAGATTTAAAGTTGCAACTAAAGTAGTCTTGCACTTTTCCCCATATGTTTTGCTATGTTTTAGTCTGCGGGTACACTTTAGAAAACATGGGAATAAAATAAGTCCCATCATTGGTGTAAGTGGGAGTAAAAATAAATGCCGTTGTGCTTTCAGTGGGAATAAAATAAGTTCTATTTTAGTGAGATAAAACCAACTTCGTATTGTAGATGCCAGTACAGTAGGAGTAAAATAAACCCCATCATTGGTGTCAGTGGGATGAAATAAACCTCATCATTTATGTCAGTGGAATAAAATCAACCCCATATCGGTGTCAATGAGAGTAAACTTAGCTCCACTCATTGCAGGGAGAGCTAGGCTGTGGAAGCATTTGCCCCCTAGGCTAGTACTTGCTGGCATTGAATAGCTACTTCAATTAGGGAAGTCTTTTACCACTGCCTTTGTGGCTATGAGATGTCATGTGATTGAATGCCAAGAGCCACAAAGGATACTGGTGCTGGAAGATGTGAAAAGTGAGTCACAATAAACCATGTTCTTTTGTCACACACACCTTTCACTGTGACCTCCTATCAATGTAGCACCATGGCACCCTTTACATGGTACTTATGTAGCCCACGGAAATCTGTCCCTACAATGAAAGGGTTAGTTGGTTGTGTTTTCCCCCCCATGCCATGTGGAACAGTGTCCAAAAGCCCAGGGCTGTCGAACAGGATGTGGGACACTTGGCAACTATACCATTTTACATTTCATATACGTTTTTGGACAGTTTCAGTAGGCATGACTACCTTTCAGGGGCGGCCCGTTCATTAGGGGCACAGGGGTGCTTCCCCCCATCCATGCGTCCAGCCCCCAATCCACATGCAGGGCACCTGGACGCATGGATTCCAATCAGGGTTTTTTTTTTTTTTTAAGCACGTGATTAGAGCCAGAGGCTCTAATAGGCTTCAAAAAAGGGTGGGCTTGGGCGCAGGAGGAAAGAAGAGGGAGAAGGAGACGGTTGGCGGAAGCCACCATGATGGCTGTGGAGGAGAGCAGGGGAAGGGGAAGCCGCCACCTGTGATGCAGAGGAGGAGAGCAGGGGAAGGGCAAGCCGCTGCCTGTGATGCTGAGGAGGAGAGCAGGTGAAGGGGAAGCAGCTGACTGTGATGCTGAGGAGGAGAGCAGGTGAAGGGGAAGCAGCTGACTGTGATGCTGAGGAGGAGAGCAGGGGAAGGGGAAGCCGTTGCCCGTGAGGCCAAGGAGGAGAGCAGGGGAAGCCACCGCCTATCACCCGGGTGAAGCAAGCTCCTGCCATAGATGGGGTAAGTCCCGGTGCTCCTGATGACCCGACTGATTGGACCGGGGGTTGCGGGTTACCCAACCGACCGGAGGGGTGGCTGTGGGTGCACTGTTTGCTGCCCTCCAAAAAAAAAATTACCGCCAGCCGCCACTGCTATCTTTTACTGATAAATCAGCCAAGCTTAATTGGTTAAATGAAATGTACATTACAGATACAAAATGGATACAAAAGTGGATGGAGATGCGAATAAGGCACTCACTGAAAAATTAACCCTTATGTTGTGGAAGTGAAGGAAAATCTTCCCAATAGGATTAGATAAAGGAATTAAAACTGGCCATCAATTTGTACTTTTCCTAACTCCATCCAAAACCAAAGGAAGCATATCACCTGGAATTAAAGTTGTAAAAGCTGAAGGTTTTTTACCTTCACGAAGCTGTCACCACTAAGGGACCATCCACCTTATTACCAGGGACCACAGTGAGTAGTTGAACCAAGTACTGGAGCAGTATTCTCAAAACTTCAGCAGGTATCAAGTCAGGGACCCAGCCAGCAAAGGTGACGCTTGCATAGCAGCCTTGTGTGTCAAGCCAAGGACCGAGCAGGCCAGTAGGGTGAAGCTTGAGAGGTACAGTATATTGAGTGCCAAGCTAGGGACCCAACAGAGAAGCCGGAGAAGCAGGGGTGACGCTTGAGGAAGATACTACAGTGAAGATTGGAGGAGCTCACGGGATTCAGTGGCAGTGAATCATCAAATCTAGTGAGAGAGACTGGGAAGTCAGTGGGCTGAAGAAATACAAGAAGTGATTGTAGTGGAAGTGAAGGAACTGTTACACCTTGTTTTAGAAACTGTTATAGACTGTTGCCATAGGAGACAGCATTCCTACACATGAAGATGTGGCATCTTGCTGGATGCCTTTCCCTGCATGGCTGTCCTCCTGTTGAAGTCTCGCAGTTTGCCAATTAACATTGCAACTACCTAAGGGTGTCCTGGCCCTAACCCTCTCTCCCAAAGTTCTGTTCCAGGGAAATAAAAATCTCTTTGCATTCAAGAAGTGTCTGGTACCTAATGAATCTACCTTGCATTACACCCACTATGCCTTACAACCCACTCTATACAGAAGGAATGCAGCTATCTCTGG
Source organism: Aquarana catesbeiana (assembly GCF_042186555.1). Taxonomy (NCBI): domain Eukaryota; kingdom Metazoa; phylum Chordata; class Amphibia; order Anura; family Ranidae; genus Aquarana; species Aquarana catesbeiana. Next base: position 316,078,050 of record NC_133324.1, on the reverse strand, counting down.
CTCTGGAGGTTCTCATTAGACTGAAGGAGACCGGAGACCTTGCTATATTTGGTATTATTTTTTAGCAAAGCCAGACATTCAATACCACTTTAAGCTTTAATCTAATTGGTTCCTGTGGCAAAACAGAGCAGTGTGTCCTGTTAGTATACAAGTGCACAGTAGGCACAAAACAGGTACCAACAGTTCTGTACATTCATCTCCACATAACCAGCATCTCCTGTATATGGCATATTTATCAGAAATAAATACTGCTTTAGAAAATGTTTTCATAATGGCCCTTTTGATGTGTGTTCTTTTATCAGCTAATCAACAAGCAGACAGTGAAGGGGTTACACTCTCAATAACCAGAACATTAGCAGTTCCTTTGCAATATTTGTGTTGCTGTACAAAAGAATTAATTAAATAGGAATATGAAATGAGGTAAGTGTGTGATATGAGCCTTAATCAGCTGATTAGAGAGGAAGAATTGGGAAATAAAGGAGATAACACCTCATAAATTAAACAGGTTTGTGCAAAATTAATATTCTGTTTATTAATCATAAATAAAGTATGAGGCATATTTCTAAATCTAATCCTCCTTTAAACTTGGCTTTCCAAGCCAGCTACACCACTCAGGATAATACACCCAGCAATAGGAAATCTTACACAGCGATATTTTTATTGTACTTGAAAGGACACAAAGCATATCTTCGATGGCGTTGTATGTTTGCATCATGTCATGCCCATTGCTGACTGTTTATCAATAAAGCAGTCTACAAATGTTCCCATACAGAGTATGTGCTGGCAAAACTGGTAATCTGATTCTAACATTATGGTTGCTGACAAGATGTAAAAATATAGCATCATGCAAGATGTACAGTATACCTTACTTTTTCAAGCCCGATAAAACATTGCTGTGTTGTAACAAAAGCGACCTATGGAATATGTACAAAAGGCTCATAAGTACCAACACACGCAATTATTAAGGGAAATCACTGTAAATTGCCCCATGTAGGTGGAAAAAAATTCTGTTTCAAATCATAACTCAGCAGTAACCTCATCCTCTTCAATCAACTCATTCAGGTTTGCTATGTAGGTTCATATGGGGAAATTCTGCAGTTTGTATGGCTCAAAAAGACACATGCAGCTTGACAAAGCAGGCAGGTGTGCAGTTTTATGCACAAACAACAAAGACCTTACCACCTCTACCAGAACCTGAATTACTGATTTTCAGATTTTTTTTTTTTTTAGGTCTTGCTGCAGCTCTGAATGTGAAAACCAAAAGACTAGTAGCAATGATCAGAGAATTAATATTGGTATGTTGTAACCTCCCTAACCTACATGCTGGAGTACAATACAAGCCTATTTCCTGGCACTAGCATTCAGTTTTAATCCAGCCTCTGGTTCACTTCTCTGACCCACGTAGCATACAGCAATGAGGCCCTGTGGATAAGTGTGACCCGTGTCACATCCTAGAATCTAGTGTTGTCACACACCTACCTGCCTTTTTACATGGACAAGAAAAGACCCCTCACTACCAGCTAGAGATAAACAATTTGAATGTTTAGGGAAGGCAAATGGGAGGCTTCAGCTCAGGATCACGGACTAATTACCCCTGGTGAAAGCCTTAATTAAGAAATAGGAATGAGTTTTGTGTTCAGTCTGAACTTAAGTTTGGACAGAACATTGGCTGTTCAGATGTTCAGCCAAACACGAAACATTTTTAGGGCATTTGGTGTGGGTGAATGTAACAGCTTCCGGCTGTCAATAATTGCTAGGGGAGCAGCAGCTGCTCTTACCAACCACTGATGTCACCCAGTCCATTCCCTTACATGGCTGGGAATCCCCAAACACGTAAGCAAATGGGTAGGAAATGGAGCTATGGCCACATGGCCATTCTTGGGTAATGCTGTCTATGGTTGTTAAAGAAGTAGCGATTTTACCACAACATAAGCAAATGAGCTGGGAAAGGATCCTTACATAATTGCTTAATTATAGCCATATTTGGGCAACAATGTCACCACTATCCCCACACCTTCCTTTATATAGCCAATAACAGCTCACAGAGCTGTCATTTAGCTAGTGTCGTTGCCAGGGATCAGCCATGTGCGGTGGGTTGTCTTTATTGGTTGGTTACTTTTTCCAGTCATCATTGATGGAGGGCATTGTGATTGACATTGTCATTGGATTTACAACAAGGGGCATATTTACTTTTTAGATTTTTGTCAAACATTTGGGTTTCTTTATTTACAGGCTACAGCTTTTTTTTTTTTTTTTAATGAGTAGGGGTACTATGTACACCATACTCATTGACATGGGGTGAGGGGGCGGTATATGGGGCCCCATTATTATTTTTATTAGGTTAAGAGCCTTGTATGAATTTCCTGGGGGACCTCACATATGTTTTTGTTTTCTTGTGAGAGGAACCTCCTTAAAATCCATTTTGGGGGAAACCTCTGCATTTTTTTCATTCCAGCAAAAAAATAACATTTACCGTACAAGGAAAAAAAATGACACTGTTTAAAATGCCAGAAAATGGCATTAATTGCCAAACAAAAAAACAAACAAAAAAAAAAAACAGCACACAAACCCCTCCAAAAGTCCCCTAAAATACATATAGGACCAGGGCTTTTTTTCAGGGGGAACTTGGTGGAACTCAGTTCCACCACCTCTGGCTCAGACCCTTGGGGGGGGGCTGCTCAGCACAATCACTTGTAAGCACAGAAGTCCGGTTTCTGTGTTTACAAGTGACAGCTCTGCACACTGTGTGTAACCCCCATGAACTCTGCACTCTGTATGTGACGCAATCCTGGAATTTATTGCCCCTTTAAGACCCTCCTACTGAAATTTGACTGACCACACCCACTATTTGATGTGATTTAGAGGGTGTGTGTGGGTGGAGGGGTTTTGGGGGGTCGTGGTTGAGTTCCAGCACCTATTGTTTGAGAAAAAAAGCCCTGTATAGGAATCATGATGTGGTCTGTGTGCTGTTTTATTTTCCAACAAAGAAACTAGCAATGACAGCTGTCAAAGTATTTTCCCAACAATTTAAAACTTTTTTCCTTTGTAAGCACTAAAAAATCACTGCGTCTGGCTGCAAGGATTTTTTTTTTCATTTATTGCATTGGTACTTATTGCTCAAGGCAGAGTTCCCCCCTCCTGCTATTTTTAAACCCCTTGCATATTAGCCCAGAAAATTGACATTTTTATTTTTACAGATGGGCCTCCCATTGATTACAATGAGGTTCAGGTTCGGCATCAGAATTTCTTTGAAGTCTGGCAAACTCCTGCCAAAATAGATCTCCTCATCATCACTAGTAAGAAAACTATTATACCTAGTATAGAGGTTAAATGACAGAATTCTGTATTGCTTAGGAAAAGATAACTGGGTTTGATATGTAAATTTGTGAAAAATGTTCATTCCTACACTACACACATAATGAATGTACTTTAACAATATAACTAAAATATACAGTAACGCATTTTAATTCAGGCATCACTATTGAAAGCAGAATAAAAATAATGAGAGTAATATGTTGCATTAAAGTAGGTGAAATAGAAGGCTTTACCAGAAACCTGATATTGATACTAAAACCAACTACTGCCATCTCTCCTGACAGGCCAGGAAAGGTGGAAGTAGTTGGTAATGGTGGCAGTAGTTGGTAATGGTAGCAGTCCTTGAGTGCAGGCAGGAACTTGTAATGGTGGCAGGCCAGCAGTGTCGTCTCCCCACCTACTAAAGAAGCCCAATCATGGGGCGTAACGCGTATGGGTGGGAGGAGCCAAGCCTGTAACATCACACAGCTGCCATCCGAGGTCTAGTGGTGAGCCGAGAATACTTAATGCTTGCTTTTTTTTACATTTTTAAGTGTTTTTAATCCCCTTGTATATTGGAAATAAAAGTTTGAAAATAGAGAACACTATGGTTCTCCCTTTTATATTTTTTCATGTGGTCAAACTGGTGACTGAGGATGGAATAGGACGAGGGAGAGGCTAAAAGTGCATTTTAAGCCAGGAGGAGGAGTGTTGCTGATTCCTTCAAAGGAGGAATAGATCAAAGGTGAATGAGACTCTGTAGTGGGGTCTGATTCTGGAGGTGAGCAGGTTTTTCACCTATAGGTGAAGGTTCACAGGACACATTCAGAAGATATATGAACTGTCACTCATTAATTACACAGTGGTGTGGATCACTTGATGGGACTGTTGTTCTGAGATATGTGATGGACATTTATTTACATACATTTTTTATTTATTTATTTTTTAATTTATTGAGAGTTATTAGCACTTGATGAATGTATGAATTACATTTTTGCAGGATTCAATTGTGCTGCACTTATTTTATGTGTTAAGTGTTATATATGGTGGGATAAGTGAAATCACCAGTAGAGTGGTAGCGGCAATTTTACATTGTCTGTAAGCCACGTACACTGTCATTTTATGAACACGTTGTAACACAATATTGAGTTTTTTATTGCATGGATTGTATTTTATTATTATTAAGGCCAGCAGAAGTGTCAGGATCTGGTAATGGTGGTATGCCAGCAGAGGTAGCAGGAGTTGGTAATGGTGGAATCAGGTTATAAGGGGCAATAGAGGTTGGTAATGGTGATGGTATAAGCTGGCCAACATGGACAAGAGTTGGTAATAGAGACAGGATAGCTCTGGGTGTATATCACAAAAAAATGTGTCTTACCACACTGCAATTCTCTATAATGTAGCACAATACAACACTGTGTATAGAAAAGCACTCTGAACACTCTGTCAGCTCTCCCTATCTATGCCAAGTCTCCAAAACACACTGACAAGAGACTGCTGGGAATCCTGACTTTTACAGGTGGGAGCTGGCACATAAGGAAACCCCCATCATTGGCCCTTTATGCCACATGAGTCACTCGAGGGCAGGAAGATATTTATATCTAACTGGGTACTGTAGCAGCAAACAGCCACATTAGTTTGCATTTTTCCAAACTGTTAGCCCATACCTCCCAACATTTTGAGATGGGAATGAGGGACACCTACTATCAAACGTATGTAGGCATAGGACACACCCCCTGCCACACCCTCTTAAAGGAGAATTAACCAAAATTAACCAAAACAAAAGGTTAATTACCACAAGAGCTTTTTTTTACCACTACTATTCCTTTATATTGGCTTTAAAAATCTACAAATGCACCAATTTAGAATTTGGATGACAGGTTTAGCACTGGGAAACACTTTTTGAAAGATAAAAAGTGCATTTTATATACAACTATATAGATTAGACCAAAATGATGGACAAATGAGGAGGAATGAGGGTCAGAGGGACATTGCTCCAAATCAGGGACAGTCCCTCGAAATTAGGGACAGTTGGGAGCTATGTTAGCCTTAAATTCATGTTTTTTTTAAAACATAAAACTCATTCCTGGTCACAATATTCTGAGTGGCTCCGGTAACATGCGCCCTTCCTCTCTTTTGTTAAACTATTCTCTGATATGGCCATGTGTACAGTAGTAACCAATAGCCAATCAGAATGTATATTTTTCTGTAAACTGAAGTCTAATTACTATGCACTGGGGGGAATATAACAAAACTGGAGCATACGCAATCTGGAGCAGCTGTACATGGTAACCAATCAGCTTTTACTTTCTACTGCTTACTTTATTAATATATTGAATACTATCAATACTATCAAAGCACAAAGCTATCAGAATTTAATATTTTTCTCTATAGTTGTTCTATGTGTGTATAGGTGTTATATAGTGTTTATGGAGGTTTTTATTTCTTTTTTCTTGTTTTTTCTGCTGTTTGAACTAGATGGACTTGTGTCTTTTTTTAACCTGACTAATTATGTAATTATGTAACTATGTCCTGTAATTCGTGTTTTATTGGCCAGGTAAAATCCCATGTATTAGCCTAACAATAATACAATAATACAGTTTTTCACATGACAGCTTTAGGCAAATTATAGAGATAAAGCTTTTTAAAATATCACCTTTTCCATTTCTAGTCAACAGACTTTCTTTGAAGTAAGAAGCATGATACTGTTAAAGTTTAATTCTATGAGTATGAAAACAATGATAAAGTAATTTATATTATGAATGTTGTCATTTCCCAGGTATGTCAGTTACATCTCAGTGTAATAAAACATTGCAGATCGCACAGGTTTCAGGGTTAAATGCCTTTTTTGGAGATCAGTACAATGTTAGATATGATTCATGGTAGGAAGTGAGGAAAGAGAGACAGATTGCAGAGCAGACGGAGGAAGCAGGGTAGGGTATAAAAAATAAATCATACACTACATTCGCCAGGAATGAAGGCCTGACCAGAGAAAATCCCATTATATTTTCAGACCCTTTTACCATGTGTTGTGTATTTCTCTTTTTTTCCCAGTGCCGGACATTTCACAGAGAATTCTTTATGGCATATAACAGGCTTACTTGGAGCAAGTCATCTGGTCTATTCCTACCTGCTATAAATCATTTGTCCATATTATAGCCTTTTGTATAGCCTGTGTTTATCCTTCCAGTAACAGTGACGTGGGGTGGTTCACTCAACTAGCATCTCCAAGTGGATTACTCATTTTCGCTCAAAATTTATAACAAGCACTGACAATGAAATAATATATATGCATGTGATGCTTCCATTATGTTGAGCGTGATGTGATCATATCAAATATGATGAGGTCATTGGGTCACAGAGACAGGGGCTGCATTGGCACAATGTAATCACCACAGTTAATGTGATGATAGCATCACTTTATGCATAAAATGAGCATCATGTGTACTGTAACAGCATCTTTGCATAAGTGCAAAAGACAGATTTTCCAGTACCATTTATCAAAAGGGATAAAATGTAAAACTTGCTTATAAAATTATGATAAAAGAAGTTACAGTATTCATGTATTTGCATGCAATTGCCAATATATAGTATATGAAAAGCACACCTCTATAGTGGTATCCCTATTTCACTGAAGGGCTATTGGGACATAAAAAAAGAAAGGATTCTGTTAAGAGAGCCTGAGAAAAGTGGTACATTCCATCAGGTTCAGGATCATTTGAGCTTCTAAGGATCACACAGGCTTTAAAAAGAACCTACAGACCTCTCAGGGCTCATTCACACTGTTTTAATGCTAAATGCTCCATTTTAGCATGCAGGTCGCTGTCAGTTTTTACTAGCAGTGAGCTGTTGTGAAGGGGCATTGTGAATCGTATTTCAGTGCATCCCACTGTTTACTTTTTTCCTTTTTTCTTTAAAGCAGTAGTAAAGTCCACTTTGTGATTTTTACCTACAGGTAAGCCTATAATAAGGCTTACTTGTAAGTAAAATGAGTATCTCCTAAACATGCACTGTTTAGGAGATATTCACCCTGGATACAGCTGGTGATGTCACCAGCGCATGCGCTCTGAACGTCCGGCATAACGTGCTAGAACTTCAGAGCTTTGTGCCAGAGCCAAGGCTTTTTTTTTTAAACTGCCGCTATTTGCTACTGTTTCAAACAATTAAACAGCTCTGTTCTATGCGCCCTACCTGTGACTGACACATATAAATAATGGGGCGTACACACGGCCAGACTTTTCGACCGGACTGGTCCAACGGACGACGACGGACCAAATCCGGCGGACAATTCGATCGTGTGTGGGCTTCACCGGACCATCAGCGGACTTTTCCAGTTGCAAATCTGACGGCCTTTATGCCGCGTACACACAGGCGGACTTTCCGACCGGACTGGTCCAATGGACTGAATCCGGTGGACAATCCGACCATGTGTGGGCTGCATCGTACTTCCGACTGACTGTTTCGGTCGGAATCCGACGGACTTTAGATTTGAAACTTGCTTTAAATCTTTACGTCGTAACTCCGCCGGACTCGGTTCCTGACGGAAAGCCCGTTCGTCTGTATGCTTGTCCAACGGACCAAATACGATGCAAGGGCAGGGTACTGCATTTTGCACTCGCTGCAATAGGACAAAACAAATTTTCCTTTTGCTGCAAGCGCGGGGCATACCAGGCCCTTAGGTCTGGTATGGATTTTAAGGGGAAAAAATCCATACCAGACCCCAATCTGAGCACACAGCCCGGCCGGTCAGGAAAGGGGGTGGGGACGAGCGAGTGGTGCTCCCCTCCTGAACCGTACCAGGCCACATGCCATCAACATGGGGGGGGGGTGCTTTGGAGGAGGGGGGCGCCTGCGGCCCCGCCACCGCAAAGCACCTTGTCCTCATGTTGATGAGGACAAGGGCCTCTTCCCGACAACCCTGGCCGTTGGTTGTCGGGGTCTGTGGGCGGGGGGCTTATCGGAATCCGGGAGCCCCCTTTAATAAGGGGGCCCCCAGATCCTGCCCCTCCACCCTATGTGAATGAGTATGGGGTACATCGTACCCCTACCCATTCACCTAGGGAAAAAGTGTCAATAAAAAAACACATTACACAGGTTTTAAAAGTAATTTATTAGACAGCTCCGGGGTCTTCTTCCGACTCCGGGGGTCTTCTTCTGACTTCGGGGGTCCCTCCGGCCTTTTCTCCCGGCGTCCGGTTGGTTCTTCTCTGCTCTCTCCAGCCTCTTCTCCCGGTTTCCGACCTCTTCTCTTGGTATCCGTTTCTTCTGCCGGCTCCTTCGCTATCTTCTGCTGCTCTTTTGCTAGCGGTGGTCTGGACTTCTGCGTCGCCTTCTTCCCTCTTCTCTTCTTCCGATGTTGACACGACGCTCTCTCTCGGCTGTAATGCTGTCTGGGCGCTCCGTTTTGACTTATATAGATGGTGACCCTGCCCCCTTATGCCGTCACAGTCCCTGGGCATGCTGGGACTATGACGGCATAAGGGGACGGGGTCAACATCACCCGGTGCTCTCGGTGGGGTTACCTGATGAAGAGGAGGTTGCCAGGAGCACCATCAGGGCACCCCAGAAGAAAAGGATCGGGGCTGCTCTGTGCAAGACCTTTGCACAGAGCCGGTAAGTATAACATGTTTGTTATTTAAAAAAAAAAAAAAAAACCTGTACAATCACTTTAACCCAGCACAGGATCACTAATTGTAAAACATACCTGTAAAAAAAAAACACTTGCACATACCTTTCAGGTGGCCTATTTCCTGAAAAGCTGCTGCTTTAATGCCCATTGTCTTCTGAAAATATTTAAATGGTTGGATGGGTCGAATACCTGTTTCCCCCATGACTCGCTATGTCCCTTCTGCTGAATTGCATGTGACAAACCAGCCATCAAGAAAACCATAGTGAGAAGGAGGAGAAGGGGCAGCTTTTCAAGGAAAGGTACAGGAAGATACATACAGTGGGTATAGAAAAGAATCACCTCCTTCCTTTAAAATAATCACATGTTGTTGCTTTGTAGCCTGAAATGAAGACAGGCACAGTTTTTGTTTTATCCAGCTGTATTTACTAGTGCAACTTGTAACATCCAAGTAAAAGATATAACACCAACATGTCAGAAAAAAAAATCAGAATCACCGAGTTGGAAAAATGAGCACCCCCTTATGTCAGTATTTTGTTGAGCCACCTTTTGCTTTAATTACAGCCTTTCGTCTGTTGGGAGATGTCTCTACTAACTTTGCACATCTAGACTTTGCAATATTTGCTACCGTTCTCCTTTGCAGAACTGCTCAAGTTCAGTTCAATTAGATGGTGACCGTTTGTGGACTGCAGTCTTCAAGTCATTCCACAGATTTTCAATGGGGTTTAAGTCTGGGCTTTGACTAAGCCATTCAGGGACATTCACTTTTTTTCTCCTTCAACCACTGTATGGTCATTTTTGCTGTGTGCTTTGGGTCATTGTGATGTTGGAAGATAAACCTTTTCACACTGACAACTTTCTGGCAGAAGGTAGCAGATTTTCCTTAAGAATTTGATCGTATTTTGCCCCATCCATTTTTCCTTCTATCCTGACAAGTGCTCCAGTCCCTGCTGCAGAGAAACACCCCCATAACAGGATATTACCCCCTCCGTGCTTTACTGTAGGAATGGTGTTATTTGGATGGTGAGCTGTATTGGATTTCTGCCAGACATATCGTTTGGTGTTGAGGCCAAATATTTAAGTCTCTGACCATAACACTTTTTTCCATGTGGCCTCAGAATCTACAAGGTACATTTAAGGTGGTCAGATGAGACTAAAATAGGCATTCCTTTTTTGTAGGTATGCTTTAGATTCACGTAACCCTGTGGTGACAGGGTAACTTTAAAATGAAGCGGTAACTAGGAAGATGAAAGTAAACTGGAATAAAAATAAGTAAAAATTTGAATTAAAAGCATTTAATCCAAGTACATTTTCTAAATGTATATAAAAAAAATAAAAATAGAAATGTAAAATATCACTACAATGGAATTATGTAGATTGCCTATTCTTATTTGTGTATATGATAGGTTAATTAAAAAACGCTGAGATGCCGTATCTCATGCCCCAATCTTTTCGTCTACTAAATGCAGTTTTACTGTTTCCATAAAAATGCTTACTCATAATAAAGCTATTAAGAGACACACAGATGAGATAACTCCCAATTTATGCCAGTTTCCGCTGGCCCTGATGTCTTGTTGGCAATTATACAAAAGGAAGGAACAGAACACCAATTACAGCTCATGTATAACAACTATAGGCCATACTGCAATATGCTTTAGATTCTACTAAGCAAATGCATCCTAATATAGTGTGCAGAGCACCCTGTAGAATCTGACGGCTGGCACTAAATGATCATCCACTCTGTCCTTCATTCATTCAGTTCTGCATTAGAATGCCTTTAGAAGTTATCAATAATTCTAATAACTGATTCAAATAGTTTTCGCAGCCAAGCAAGGATATGATGATAATAATAATAATAATTTCTCTAAAGTAATAAAAATTGTTTAAAGTAGAACTCCAGCCAAAATAAGGTAAAAACAAACAGCCTAATAAAAGATAAAATAGCAAAACCTGTTTTTGCTGCAATTTTCATCTTCAATCCAGAGATTTTCCCCAGATTTGTTTTTTCTGCCCCTAGATGTCCTCAACTGGATGGCCAGAATCATTTAATCCACTTACTCTGAGCCAACGTCACCCTGGGCCTTCCCCAGCCTGGGACAGGATGATGAAAGGAGAAACAACATAATGAACTGATTGGTTCCTTATACTGCTTCTTCCTCTCACACATTGGCTTTGGACTGCAAGAGGCTGATAACAGGTTAAATTCAGGTACTTACACTTCCTGTATTAAAAATACATTTAATGATGTATTAATGATTATAAAGCTGCATAAATCTGTGTCTTGTACATATGCCCAGAGTTCATCTTAAAACAGATTATAATTCAAAAATGTAGGGTAAATCTACAAAAGTATTTAAATTAAATGCCAATGGGCTTAATCTTTCAATACTTTTTCATATTTTTTGGAATTTGTGGTTACACCCTTTTTCTTGCTGTGGATTTACTTTGCTTAGCTGTGTAAGAATGCAATAGAAATAGGAGGCAACTCTGGGACACAAGTGGCGAGATCTCAATCTCAGGACCCTCATGAATGTTAAGATGTCAGCAGGTCGTAGAAATCACCATTGCCTAGCTTTTGCTGAACTATACATTTTCTATGTACTCATCCATTTTTAAAGAAGTATAATGCAAATCATGTGAACTATTTCCGACCGTAATTGGAACTTATGCATATCCGTTTCCTTTAACAATAATTAAACACAACAACAAAAAATGTAATATATTGCAGCTTACAAGCCCTTTGATATGGGAGCTGTATTATTTTTTTTTTTTTTTAATTCCAGCTAAAAACTTTTCCAGCAAGTACAGAAAATACCTGTTAATCTTATCAGGGAAGAGGTGTCCTTTTCTCTTTCGGTGAGTTTAACAGAAAGCAAAAACAGTCTTTTTCTTTGTCTCTAAATTAATAATCCCATCAGCACCTATGTAATGGAGTTTACCTAAGGCAGACATATTGGAAGTGCAGCCTGAATGGCAACCAGGGCTCCCTCAATAGATTCTGTGGAGGGGTGAACATAGCCACCCAGGGACAGGAGGTTTCTTATCCTCTGGATTACCTTGTAATTTTAAAGGGATAGAAGGATAAAAACCCAGCTAAGGACTGGTAAGGTGCTAATCTTAGGATGGTAAGGTGCAATAAATTAACGTGAAGAAGGAAAACTGAGAACAAGGACACCACCATCTAAATATTTTAAAACATTATTGTTTGGGAGATATGCAAACGGCAGTGTCCTTGTTCACAATTTTTCCTATTCACGTTTACATTTAGATTTGTTTTTAAAATATATATACAGTTCAAGGCTGGTGTGATGTAGTGCAAAAAAAGCAGCATGTCTTCATTTTTCGAAGCTCAATGCCCCATTCTGTTGTGCAGCAACAGAAATGAAGTATTAATCAGTGAGATTTCAAGTAAAGAAGAAAAAAAAAAAGAGCTGAGAGCATGAATTGTCCTCGTGTAGTGTAAACCTAACCTCAGGCGCAATCTACAACATTTTTGTTTTTGGCTTTAGCTATGCTTTATGCAAAAGGTAGGAGCATTTATAGATATACAGGTGTACAGGTCTTTTATGCAGGTCTGATTTACCATGACAGCAATGCCAAATTATATCTCAACGACATGACACAATTGAGGGCTATTGGTCCCAAATTACTCATATACACTATATGGGGAGTTGGTGAAACATGGGCATAGGATACTGGTTACGTGGATGCATCTAGAGAGTAGTGATGGTAAGTGGTCTAAGTTGCAAGTGGTGTGTGCCAGAGTTCTGTGTTGGGGCCAATGTTGTTTGATGTGTTGTATTTGTTATATTTGCATATTAATTATGTAAAGCTTGGAATTAAGAGCTCAATTTCAGAGTTTTCTGGTGATACAAAAATTATGCAGGTAAACAACTTTGGCACAGAATATGTCATCCTATAGGATATAGCACCCAGCAAGAATGAAAAAAAATGCATAGAGGACCACCAAAATGCATACCAGACCCTTTGAGTCAACTATGGATTTTAAGGGAAAACCTCACAAAAAAAAATGGGACTTTTCTTTCAGCTATGAGTATCAGTGAGGTGGTGGGCATCATAACTGATCGTGGATTTACAATGAGGGACATTTTTTGGTATTTTTATTTTTTTAATAAATGTCAAATGTGTGGGTATCTTTATTTCTAGGTGAGTAGGTGTACTATGTAGGGGTGGTTGTTTCTGGTGGCACCCTCATTTTTAATAAGGACTTACAGATTCCGATAAGGCTCCCGCCTGCAGACTCCGACAACCATTAGCTAGGGTTGTGGGGAAGAGGCTCCTGTCCTCCTCATCAGCATGGGAACAAGGTGCTTTGTTAGAGGTTGTCCCCCCTGGCAAATTACCCTCCCCCCCTGCTAAGGGAAATGTGATCTCATATGGTGTCGGAAAGTCAAGGGGGTACATTCTTGTCACAGAAAAAAAAAAAAACACCAATAAAATTGCCAACAATTTTAAACACTTTTTTCCTTTTCTTTGCAAATGTCAGTGCTGCTGCAGCACTTTCTGTACATAACGGGGATGTGTCCCTTGCCAAGCAGGATTTAGGGCATCCCCCAGAATTATTACGTGTTCCTTAGGACCCCCAGTGCCCCCAAGCTATTTTTTTTACACCCTTTACTTATTAGTCCAGAAAATGGGCATTTTTATTTCACAGATTCAGCATCAACTGACTTCAATTGGGTTTGGGTTCAGCTTCCAAACTTCTTTGAATTTTATCAAATCTTGCTCTAACCAAACCCAGGGCAATTTGGTATATCCCTACTCCTGAGACATGCACCCTTAGTGATCCACTCATCTTGGCCCTGCACCCAGGGCATCATGAATCCTGAATCCTGTGCGATATACAGGCCTGGGCCTTCTACCCTGTACAATTGCAGTTCTGAGCCCTGCACTCTATGAGTTACACACTCCTGAGCCCTGTACTATATACACTTTGTTGTATATTTCATACTCCTGACCACTGCACTCTGTACGCTGTTCTGTATATTACTGTACATAGTTTTGAATACTGTACTCTAAATGCTATATTTTGCAATTCATACTTCTGACAAAGTGTTTATTTTTCTCAACAGTAGTGATGTGTCAAACAAATCTGGGTGACATCACTGGCTGCCAAAAGAAGCGAATTTCTCCTAAACAGTGCACGTTTAGGAGATAATAATTTTAAGCTTTATTAAAGCTTACCTGTAGGTAAAAATCAAAAAGCAGACTTTACTAACGCTTTAAACCCAGAAGTGCTGTCATTTTCCTCAGTTCCTATGTTCTTGTGCAGTTGAGTCGCTTATGGGGCGTACACACGGTCGGACTTTTCGGCTACAAAAGTTCGACAGCCCGTCCGACAAACTTTCGACGGACTTTTGGCGGACTTGCGGCAGACTTTCTAATGAACGGACTTGCCTACATGCGATCACACAAAAGTCCGATGGATTACCCTTCTGCTCCACGGGAGGTTTCTGTCCTCCCTTAGCTCGCCTTAGGACACCTGCTTTACCGTTTGTCAGGTGTACCACCCCAGTCAAACTCCCCACCTGCCACTGTCCTCGGAGCGGGTCGCTCCGTACACCGGACTAAAATAAGGAAGTTGATAGCCAGTAGCCAATAGCTGCCCTAGCGTGGGTTTTTGTCCGTCAGACTAGCATACAGACGAGCAGATTTCTGGGTCCGGCGGAGTTACGACGTAAAGATTTGAAGCAAGTTCCAAATCTAAAGTCCGTCAGATTTGCTACTGGAAAAGTCCGCGGAATGTCCAGGGAAGCCCACACACAATCGGATTGTCCGCTGGATTTGGTCCGTCAGTGTCCGTCGGACTTTTGTAGCCGAAAAAGTCCGATCGTGTGTACGCCCCATAAGCCTTGTTTCCACATCCTACCCAGCCTTGTTTCCACATCAAAGGTATGGCTTTTGGTCACAATTCTTCCATTAAGACCACTTCTGGCCAGACTTCTCCAGATGTTGATGAGTGTACCTGGGTTCCACTGGTTTCCACCAGTTCTGTGCTGATGGCACTGCTGGACATCTTCCAATGTTGAAGAGAAGTAAGCATAATGTGTCTTTCATCTGCTGCATAATGTTTCCTTGGCTGACCACTGCATCTATGGTACTCAACGTTGCCCATTTCTTTGTGCTTCTTCAAAACAGTTTGAACAGCACATCTTGAAACCCCAGTCTGCTTTGAAATCTTTGCCCGAGACCTTGCTGATCCAGTATAACTACCTTGTGTCTTGTTGCTCTGCTCAGTCTTGCCATGGTGTATGGCCTGTGACATGAAACTGTCTTCCACAACCTCACCTTAGCGAAGTTTGGCTGTTCCTCACCCAGTTTTAAGCCTTTTACACAGCTGTTTCTGTTTCACGTAATGATTGTGTTTCAACCTACATACTGTGCTGGGAGTCACACCAATATTTAAACAGTATCTCACAAAGTGAGTACACCCCTCACATTTTTGTAAATATTTTATTATATCTTTTCATGTGACAACACTGAAGAAACGACACTTTGCTACAATGTAAAGTAGTGAGTGTACAGCTTGTATAACAGTGTAAATTTGCTGTCCCCTCAAAATAACTCAATACCCAGTCATTCCTGTCTAAACCCCTGGCAAAAAAGTGAGTACACCCCTAAGTGAAAATGTCCAAATTGGGCCCAATTAGCCATTTTCCCTCCCCGGTGTGATGTGACTTGTTAGTGTTACAAGGTCTCAGGTGTGAATGGGGAGCAGGTTTATTAAAATTGGTGTTATCACTCTCACTCTCTCATGCTGGTCACTGGAAGTTCAACATGGCCCCTCATGGCAAAGGTCTCTCTGAGGATCTGAAAAAAAGAATTGTTGCTCTACATAAAGATGGCCTAGGCTATGAGAAGATTGCCAAAACCCTGAAACTGAGCTGCAGCACGGTGGCCAAGACCATACAGTGGTTTAACAGGACAGGTTCCACTCAGAACAGGCCCCGCCATGGTCGACCAAAGAGGTTGAGTGCATGTGCTCAGCATCATATCCAGAGATTGTCTTTGGGAAATAGACATATGAGTGCTGCCAGCATTGCTGCAGAGGTTGAAGGGGTGGGGGGTCAGCCTGTCACTGCTCAGACCATACGCCGCACACTGCATCAAATTGGTCTGCGTGACTGTCGTCCCAGAAGGAAGCCTCTTCTAAAGATGATGCACAAGAAAGCCCTCAAACAGCTTGTTGAAGAAAAGCAGACTAAGGACATGGATTACTGGAACCATGTCCTGTGGTCTGATGAGACCAAGATAAACATATTTGGTTCAGATGGTGTCAAGTGTGTGTGGCGGCAACCAGGTGAGGAGTACAAAGACAAGTGTATCTTGCCTACAGTCAAGCATGGTGGTGGGAGTGTCATGGTCTGGGGCTGCATGAGTGCTGCTGGCATTGGTGAGCTACAGTTCATTGAGGGAACCATGAATGCCAACATGTACTGTGAAATACTGAAGCTGAGCATGATCCCCTCCCTTCAAAGACTGGGCCGCAGGGCAGTATTCCAACATGATAACAACCCAAACACACATCCAAGATGACCACTGCCTTGCTAAAGAAGCTGAGGGTAAAGGTGATGGACTGGCCAAGCATGTCTCCAGACCTAAACCCTATTGAGCATCTGTGAGGCATCCTCAAACGGAAGGTGTAGGAGTGCAAGGTCTCTAACATTCACCAGCTCTGTGATGTCATCATGGAGGAGTGGAAGAGGACTCCAGTGGCAACCTGTGAAGCTCTGGTGAACTCCATGCCCAAGAGGGTTAGGCAGTGCTGGAAAATAATGGTGGCCACACAAAATATTGACACTTTGGGCCCAATTTGGACATTTTCACTTAGGTGTGTACTCACTTTTGTTGCCAGCAGTTTAGACATTAATGGTTGTGTGTTGAGTTATTTTGAGGGGACAGCAAATTTACACTGTTATACAAGCTGTACACCCACTACTTTACATTGTAGCAAAGTGTAATTTCTTCAGTGTTGTCACATGAAAAGATATAATAAAATATTTACAAAATTGTGAGTGGGTGTACTCACTTTTGTGAGATACTGTGTGTGTATATATATATATATATATATATATATATATATATATATACTCTGCATCCAGTGTAGCCTATATCTACAGTGTATTCTGCGGTGTACTGTTTCTAATACACTTCAGGTGGTGTACACAGTATCTAATACAGTGTGTACAGTTTCTACTACTCTTCTGGTGGTGTACATAGTACAAAATACAGTACAGCCATAGTACAGTTTCTACTACTTTTCTGGTGGTGTACACAGTATCTAATACAGTGTGTACAGTTTCTACTACACTTCTGGTGGTGTACACAGTATACAATACAGTGCAGCCATTGTACAGTTGCTAATACAGTGCAGGAGGTGTACACAGTATCTAATACAGTGTGTACAGTTTCTACTACACTTCTGGTGGTGTACACAGTATACAATACAGTGCAGCCATTGTACAGTTGCTAATACAGTGCAGGCGGTGTACACAGTATCTAATACAGTGTGTACAGTGTCTACTACACTTCTGGTGATGTACACAATACACAATACAGTGCAGCCATTGTACAGTTGTACAGTTGCTAATACAGTGTAGGCATTGTACACATTATTTAATACAGTGTGCACAGTTTCTACTACACTTCTGGTGGTGTACATAGTACACAATACTGTGCAGTCATAGTACAGTTTCTACTACTTTTCTGGTGGTATACACAGTATCTAATACAGTGTGTACAGTTTCTACTACACTTCTGGTGGTGTACACAGTACACAATACAGTGCAGCTGTAGTACAGTTTCTACTGCTTTTCTGGTGGTTTACACAGTATCTAATACAGTGTGTACACTTCTGGTGGTGTACACAGTACACAATACAGTGCAGCCGTTATACAGTTGCTAATACAGTGCAGGCGGTGTACACAGTATCTAATAAAGTGTGTGTACAGTTCATACTACACTTCTGGTGGTGTACACAGTACAGTGCAGCCGTAGTACAGTTTCTACTACTTTTCTGGTGGTGTACACAGCATCTAATACAGTGTGTACAGTTTCTACAGTTTTATGGAAGGCCATTCCGGCTCTGTAGCGGGATGTGGAAAGCAATGTTTTGGCCTCGTTGGACAGGGCAGTCAGCAGTAAGGTTCATATCACTGCTGACTCATGGTCCAGCGGGCATGGACAGGGACGTTGCCTTTCCTTCACGGCACACTGGGAAACTCTTCTGGCAGCTGGGAAGGATGCAGGACAGGGTTCAGTGTTGTTGGAGCTTGTTCCGCCACCATGCCTCCAAAATGCTAGTGGTGATTCTGCTGCAGCTCTCTCCTCCACCCCCTCCTCTTCTTTTTCCTCTATGGCTTCTTCTGCAGGTTTGTCCTCTGAACCAGCAGTGCACCGCAAGCGTTCAAGGGGCTACGCAAGCAGTCAGGCTAAAAGATGCCATGTGGTGCTTGAGTTGGTCTGCCTAGGGGACAGGAGCCACACTGGGGCAGAGATTCTGTCAGCTCTGCAGGGGAAGGCTCAGAGGTGGTTGACACCACACCAGCTTCAGCCAGGAATGGTTGTATGCGACAATGGCACCAACCTTCTCTCCGCCCTCCGACAAGGACACTTGACCCATGTTCCATGTTTGGCACACATCCTGAATTTGGTGGTGCAGAGGTTTTTGAGTAGGTACCCAGGCTTACAGGATCTCCTGAGGCAGGCCAGAAAAGTCTGTGGTAATTTCCGACGGTTAACAATGCCAGTGCTCGGCTGGCTGACATTCAAAGGGAATGCAACCTGCCCACCAATCACCTCATTTGTGACATGCCCACCAGGTGGAACTCAATGTTGGCAATGCTGCAGTGGCTGCACACACAGCAGAGGGCTATCAATGGGTACCTGTGTGAGTATGGCACCAGGACAGGGTCAGGGGAACTTGGCTTCTTTTCAGCAGGCCAGTGGCTACTGATCAAGGATGCATGCACTGTCCTGTCACCATTTGAGGAGGCCACAAGGATTGTGAGCAGTGACAATGCATGCTTCAGTGACACTGTCCCTCTAGTCTTTCTGTTGGAGCACATGCTTCGTGGAATTATGGATAGGGCACTTGAGGCAGAACAGCGGGAGGAAGAGGAGTTCCTTACCTCTCAAGGCCTCATTTATCCAGATAGTATTCTTGCGGGCCCGCCAAACACACAGGAAGAAGAGAAGGAGGAGGAGGATTGTGTCAGCATGGAAGTAGAGGATAACACTCAGCAGCAGTCTTCAAGGGATGGTTTTCAGTCCCCAGAAACCCAAGGAGTTGTATGTGGCTGGGAGGAGGTAGTTACGGATCATGTAATCCTTAGTGACCCAGAGGACTCCGAATTGAATGTCTCTGCAAAAGTCGCTGCATGGCCTCCCTGATTCTGCAAAGCCTATGAAAGGACCCTAGGAGTCGTGGTATCAAGGAGAGGAATCATTACTGGCTGGCAACCCTTCTTGATCCACTTTACAGTTCAGTCAGAGGAAGAGCGGTGGAAAAGGTGGCTGGCTGACCAATGCCTTTAAACAATTTTTCAGTCCTCAGCGCCAAGGTCTAATCAGTTCAAGCAACCATCGCTAGCATCTGCATTACATGGTGCAGGAATATCTAGGGACAAGAGCAGACTTGGAGACCTTTCCAACAGAGCATCCACTGGGTTACTGGGTCTTGAGGATGGACCACTGGCCAGAACTTGCTCAATATGCAATTGAGCTACTGGCCTATCCTGCATCCAGCCTGCTTTCTGAACGCACATTCAGTGCTGCTGGAGGGTTTATAATGGATCAAAGAGTGCACCTGTCCACAGACTCCGTTGATAGGCTCACATTCATAAAAATGAATCAGTCTTGGATCAGCAGCTATCAAGCACCTGATGCTTATGTAACTAATTGAATTTGCTATGGATGTGGGATCCCTTGAAGACTGCCTATGCTGACTATCCTATTCCTCCTCAATCTTGATGATGCTAGCTTCCAACAATATATTTGGTTTAGGGCACCACCACCCAAGGCCCAATTTTTCTGCCCCTGTTTAACAGGGGCATGTAATTACAATTTTTGATCTAATATTTCATAGCAGATCCTGTTTCTGTGCCCAACAAGAGTATCTGTGAGGGGTTACAGTGTTGTGGCACCACCACCACCAAAGGCCCAAATTTTCTGCCTCTGTTTAACAGGGGCATGTTATTACAATTTTTGATATAATATTTAACAGCAGGGCCCGTTCCTGCGCCCAACAAGAGTATCTGTGAGGGGTTACAGTGCTGTGGCACCACCACCTCCACCCAAGGACCAATTTTTCAGCCCCGATTTAACAGGGGCATGTAATTACAATTCTTGATATAATATTTCAACAAAGGGCCTGTTCCTGCGCCCAACAAGAGTAACTGTGAGGGCTTACAGTGTTTTGGCACCACCACTGCCCAAGGCCCAATTTTTCTGCCCCTGTTTAACAGGGGCATGTAATTACAATTTTTGATCTAATATTTCACAGCAGGGCCCGTTCCTGGGTCCAACAAGAGTATCTGTGAGGGGTTACAGTGTTGTGGCACCACCACCACTGCCAAAGGCCCAATTTTTCTGCCTCTGTTTAACAGGGGCATATAATTACAATTCTTGATATAATATTTCACAGAAGGGCCTGTTCCTGCACCCAACAAGAGTAACTGTAAGGGCTTACAGTGTTCTGGTACCACCAACACCTAAGGCCCAATTTTCTGCAGAGTATATAAGCCAGACTCTATAGCATATATACTGCTGTTCAGAGTATATAGTGCCTGGGGACCTGGGGGACCCCCATGCTATTTTTTAAAAAATTTGGGTGCGGGGTTCCCCTTAATATCCATACCAGACCTGAAGGGCCTGGTATGGATTTTGGGGGTGACATCCACACCATTTTTTTTGTTATTTTTGTTATTTTTATCTATATTGCCGGGATCCGACAATACATTACAGCCGCGAGCAGTTTTATATGACATTTTTTAGAAATGTAATTTTGCTGTGGCACTGTTATAAACATGGGAAAGATGTGCTACTTTACATGCATACTAAGGGCACCCCAGGCACGATATTTAAAGGAATATTTCATTTTTATTGTTTCACTTTAAGCATTATTAAAATCACTGCTCCCGAAAAAATTGCCTTTTTTAAAACTTTTTTTTGCATTGATACATAACCCCTGGGGCAGGACACGGGTCCTCAAACACTTTTTATGGCAATAACTTGCATATACCTTTAAATTTAGCACTTTTGATTTTTCACGTTCGTGTCTCATAGATTTTAATGGTGTTCAAGTGTTCAAATGAATTTTTTGCTTGTTCGCATGTTCTGCTGCGAACCGAACCGGGGGGGGTGTTCGGCTCATCCCTAATCACCATATATATAGAGCTCCCTCTCTTCCCACATTCAGCCAGTGGAGTCCATGCTGTCAACCCATGCTGGATGTGAGTATGAAAAAGCCCTTTTTCTCTCAACAAATTTAAACTTTGAATGTCTCTCTACAGCTCTTCCTTTTCTTGTTTGACCATAGGGCTTTATAGAAGATTGCTCTCCCTTTTGCTGCGGTTATATATATATTTTGTGGCCTCTTACCCTTCCATTAGGTATGTTTCATTTGTGCATTGTTAGACTTGATACATTTTATTGGATGTTTGTTTCAAATTTATATAATACTACATTCATCCTGATTCTTATAATTAATAACAAATGTCCATAAAAATCTATAAATCATAATACCCTTCAAAAAATGTTATGTGTTAGCTGAAGCGTGTCCCTATTCTTTGATTCAATTCAGTGAATGCGAGCAAGCTGCCTTTGTTGCCTTGTGCTTGATAGCCATTTGATCTTCTGTGGGGCTTGAGGTCTGGGTTGAGCTGAGACCCGTGTGGTCTGCACCACTGAGCCATTGCCTGTCGGTCTGGACTTCCAGTTACGTTCATATCTTTGTAAGTGTATTACACTTGCTTTGAATGTCATATGCAAATAGTAAAATCATGTACAATCTGGTAAAATGTAATATAAATTGCATTATGCATTTTCTTTTGCTTTTTTGATGTAGGTAGGATTGCTTCCACTGTCTTGTCCCCTGATGAAGACTTTTTATAAGTTGAAATGCATTGGCTTGACTTGGTGGATATGCAATTTATTTTAATAATTTCATGTATCCCTGCAATATACTGTATGTACATTGTAGGAATGGTATAAGATCAGGAAGTAAAGTGTCTAGACCAGCCAATTTTAAATGTGTTGTTCAATAAAAGCTTTTTTTACTTTTTATACACAAATTTGTAATTGTGTGATTTCTATTGCTGCAACAAAGTCCCATGGAAGATTTCTTTTGTCTAGTGTATCAGGGATGGAGCAGCCTTCTTCCCATGATATAATTGCTACTCTCTGCTTTCATATACTGCGCATCCAATCTGAACAATATGTCTGGCTTTTTTCACTGCAATAATACACTTTAATTTTGATTTCCTGTTTTGAAAGTCAATTGGCGGCCATAGTCTCTCTCTGCGTTGCGGGGGGTGGTGGGCGGAACGCACGACACCTGTAGCTATTCTCATTAGTGCCCTTGTAATTAAGGGTGCTATTTAATCCTTGGAATAAGGGTTGATCGGATTGTGATCCCCTCACACCTCTTTTTGGACGGCTAGACCTTTCTCCCAAACCGTAGGAACAAGCAATAACTTCTTTATTAGTTTTGTGTTAGATTTCATTAGATCAATACCTTTACTCTTATTTAATTTTGATTTACACGTACATTAGCTTTGGATATCGTAGAGTTAAATACTCCGCAACATCATATACACTTCATTTCAATTGCACCTCACACACATAATCATTGTTTTTTCACTTCCCACTTGCTTTCCCTACAATCACTCACATTGCCTTCATTCTTTATGTACATTTATTTTTATTCTTCCTCACCACTCAATCATTTGCATGTATTTTTAGTATTTTTAGTTTCGTTTTTTAACCATTTTCACATTCTTCACTAGCTCACTGTGCCTATATTTCACACTTTCAACTCTATTTCTTATCACTGGTAGTGTCAGATTTTAAAGGCAAGGTCATCTCTGGCATATTCTATATCAATTATATGAATATAGTCATCATTATTATATTAATATCATTATTTCTCTTACTTGATAAATCACTATAATTTGTAACAGATCATCGGAACATTTTCTTACCGCCCAATAGATTAATATTATAATTAGAAATGAATATGGGTTTATTCATGAGCTAACGCTCTGATAATTGTCGTAGGTTCTAGCCCCACCCCCCTCGGGGCGTTGGGTAGGGGACACCGGTACGTGTGACTCCCTGTAAGTCGCATTAAGTGGATCCTTGTCCCCCCTCCAGGGTGCTGTGGCGTGCGGGCGCACTGGATGGTCTGACGGTTATGTGGGGAGGCTCTGACCGAGGGGGATATCCAAATTCAGTGGTAATTATGTGCAATGTGTTATTTAACAATTTTGCATACATTATAATCCTTTCAAATTAATTTGATATGTTATTATAATACTTTGTGGTTTTTTTAGCAAACTCATTCTCTGAAGAGACCCCAACACCATGGATCGAAACGCGTCAGTTATTATGCAATAGTCATTACCATATGCTATGTATAACCTCTATGTTTGCTATTACCTGTATTTGGCATTGGCATATTCCCATTTGAGCTCATATTTCAACACTCATTTATCAATCTTTTTATTCATCATTTTAATAAAGAATTTCAATGCTTTATCTAATGTTTTTTTTTTTTGCTCATATCTATAGTTAGCTGCCTAAAACCCCCCCTGGGGGACCCTTTCTCCATTTTTTCTGGTTTGAAAATCTACCTAATTTCTTCTTTGACATTGCAGCCATTTAAATCAGATTACATTCTGTGGAATGAGGCTGTACAATATTTCTGGTTGTTGTCTCCAAAATAATACACTGTATTTACTATTTATAATTTGCTATTTTATTTTCTTATTAAAAATTGAAATATAACTTTTATGCCCTGTACACACGGTCGGATTTTCCGACGGAAAATGTGTGATAGGACCTTGTTGTCGGAAATTCTGACCGTGTGTAGGCTCCATCACACATTTTCCATCGGATTTTCCGACACACAAAGTTTGAGAGCAGGCTATAAAATTTTCCGACAACAAAATCCGTTGTCGGAAATTCCGATCGTGTGTACACAAATCCTACGCACAAAGTGCCATGCATGCTCAGAATAAATAAAGAGATGAAAGCTATTGGCTACTGCCTCGTTTATAGTCCCGACGTACGTGTTTTACGTCACCGCGTTCAGAATGATCCGATTTTCCGACAACTTTGTGTGAACGTGTGTATGCAAGACAAGTCTGAGCCAACATCCATCGGAAAAAATCCTAGGATTTTGTTGTCGGAATGTCCGATCAATGTCCGACCGTGTGTACAGGGCATTAGGTTTGTTTTAAAAATACTGTGTACAAAAAAACAACACCCACCTTCCCTCTAGGTTATTAGCATGCAGCTTCTCAGTGGCAAATTTCCCCAGATGCGGTGAAATCCCTTTCAAAAATCAAAATAAGGATCCTCACCAGCACACATAAAGTAACAGTCATCAAAGACTGACATAAGTTGTCCAGCCTGAACACCCAAAAGTTAATGGAAATGTTATCTCTTGAAAGCATTTTATTAACGGCCTTCCCATCTCTGTCTGCCATCTTTGCTTGACCTGAGCAAGGGCAGCCTAACAAAGAAAAAATAACTCAAACAATCTTTCATAATAACAACTGGAAAAAAAAAATGCTAAACTTGAAATATTGTTCAAAAGAAATTACATAACCTAAAAATACTGTTAGCAGGAGGTTTAATGGCTGGGTCTGGACTTGTTTCAGAGACTGTAAGCCTCCCACGCCTTAAAAATGTAAAAATATGAGCATTTAAAAAAAGGGCAGCATTGCCTGTGTCAGGAGCAAGTGGCAGAACATAAGCCAACTTGTGTGAGGGTGGCCAGTTCATGCCCTTTGGTTTTCCCTCTGCAGCTATGCATAGGAAAAAAGCCACCAGAATAAATAAATGTAAATGCATCTATAATAAATGGGGGGTGAAATAGGAGGTGCTTGAAGTCAAACCCTGTTACGCAAAGATGTACTGCACACATGCTGCACACAAAGGCCATATTTGCCTGATTAAACAACATGTTTTAAACCAAGGCCAAAGGTTTTCAATTCCAGCCTAGATAGGGGTAGATTGCCGGATTCCATGACCAGAGCAAATGTGATTTTACTGCTTAAGCCAGGGAAGGATCCTGTAGACCCGGGTTCGTATAGGCCCATATCCCTACTCCAAAGCGATGTAAAGATCCTTGCCAAGGTCCTGGCAATCCGGGTCAATGGCATAATATCCTCAATCATACACCCAGACCAGGCTGGCTTTATGCCGCAGAAGTCCACAGCTACAAACCTTCGGAGGCTATATTTGAATATGCAAATACAGGCTGACAATGAGGGACACAGAGCTCTTTTATCCTTAGACACCAATAAGGCGTTTGACAGCGTTAGCTGGAGATACTTATGGGCGACACTGGACAGGTTTGGCTTTGGAAGGCGGTTTGTGGCATGGACAAAACTGCTGTATGCGGCCCCTCAGGCCAACATTAGAATAGCGAACAGGATGTCAGACGCTTTCGCTCTGGGTAGGGGGACGAGGCAGGGTTGCCCGCTGTCCCCCCTACTCTTTGCGATCGCTATAGAACCTCTGGCGGCTCAAATAAGGGACAGTCCACGGATAGTCGGATTCAGGTATGGTGACTTGCATGAAAAGCTCATGTTATATGCAGATGACATGCTGCTATTCCTGGGAGACACTAGCCAATCACTGCTGGGGGTAATGGATATAATAGAGCGATTTGGTCATTTCTCGGGCCTGACTATAAATTGGTCTAAATCGGCCCTGATGATGCTAGACGAGAGCCGGGATGTGAGTCTGCCGGACTCTTGCCCCATTCCAACCACCACTGGATTTAAATACCTGGGCGTCCAGATATCCCCATGTGTTGGGGACTTCTGCTCTTTAAACATATTCCCATTGCTATCCCGCTTTCGAGACAAAATAAACACATGGAACAACTTAATGATGTCACTAGCGGGTAAGGCAAATCTCATTAAAATGATTTTAATGCCCCAGCTATTATATTTCCTTTACAACTCACCAGTAGTGATACATTTAAAAATTTTCAGAGTAGTCAATACCCTTTTTCGACGACTGCTATGGCACAACAAAGCACCCAGA
Organism: Aquarana catesbeiana; assembly: GCF_042186555.1. Taxonomy (NCBI): domain Eukaryota; kingdom Metazoa; phylum Chordata; class Amphibia; order Anura; family Ranidae; genus Aquarana; species Aquarana catesbeiana. Next base: position 316,051,829 of record NC_133324.1, on the reverse strand, counting down.
GTCCAGATAGAGCAGTTGCAGTATCCAAAGGATGGCGGAGGGTTGGCGGTCCCCAACCCTTGGCTATACTATATTGCGGCGCAGTTGCAACACCTTGTGGGATCTATGGCGCATGAACCAATGGGCTCAGCAGCGCGATTGATGCTTTTTGCTATGGGCGCTGAGACCATTCCTCTGGGTCTAGAGGCACAAATATTCGCAAAATCTAACAAAAAAACTCCGACACTATCCCTGGTACAGAAAATATGGAACAAAAGTAGACAAATACAAGGGGTGCAGGGATTTACAGAATACAGCCCAATATGGGGAAATCGCACCTATGTGGAGCTGGCTAAGTTACAGTGTGAGCCCAGATGGAAGGCCCACGGAGTGACCATGCTTTCTCACATATTTAAACATGGTAAACTGATGTCCTTTACAGAACTGCAGAACACATTTGGGCTCCCAGACACTATGTACTATCCATATATACAGCTTCGGCACGCAGTTGCAGCGCAGGGAGACGCAGGTAAGTGGGAACTTTGTCCCACGCCAGTGTTTCATGTGTTGCAGTCATCCAGTGTAACTAAAGGGATTATTTCCATGTGTTACCAGATGCTACTTGCCAAGTACCTAGGTGCCTACCCATGTAAGGCAATTGATGCATGGAGAAGGGACCTGGGTCAGATAACTGAGGATCAATGGGAGGAAGCGCTACAGGCCATACCCACGTGTTCCCTTAATGTTGCGCAAAAAGTGTCCCAACTTTATATAATACTTAGAGTGCACTACACTCCATCCAAGTTGCACAGGATGGGCAGAGTGGCAGACCCCATGTGCTGCCGATGTCGGCAGCACAGTGCGGCTCTTATACATCTTCTGTGGCGGTGTCCGAAGCTTCATCGGTACTGGCACGAGGTGATTAATACACTAAATGGAGTGTTCCAAACGGCGGTACTGGTAGATCCTATACACTGCTTGTTGGGGGTTTTGGATGAGGTAATCCCAGAGGAACAAACTAAAGTGGCTTTCTCCAGGGCTCTATTTCAAGCTAGAAAACTTATACTAATGGCATGGAAGTCTGCAGTACCGCCCTCTGTCAAAATGTGGATAACACATATGGGTAAAACTCTAATTATGGAAAAATACATATATCAACATAGAGGCTGCCCACATAGGTTTGAACGCATTTGGTCAAATTGGTTAGACACGCCTGGACTTAGTCCAAGAGAACTAGTCATGACAAGGCTCTTACAGGGTCCTTAGATAAATAAGTTAATGAAAATGGAAAGGAGGTACAATACATGCGTATTGGAAGGATGTTGGGAGTTAAATATACTTTTGACATGGTATAATGAAAATTAGAGGGCTATGTAGCAATACTATAAGAACCTATGCTTTACATTGTATGAATATGACACTGAAATGTAGAAAATTGTACACTGGAAGATGTATTTACTTAAAATGTTCAATAAAAACCCTTTTTGATTTAAAAAAAAAAAAACCAAGGCCACCTTCTGTTGTGGACAGTCTTTTTCCCATTGGGAGATTCCCCTTCACCTATACCTAGAGGTAAGTGGATCTAGCCACCATCAGGAGATGCAGCAATGAGGTGTTTTGCCATGTTACCTTAGGGGTTTGTGTATTGTGCTATCTCATAAATTATGCCATGGATTCTTGTAAAATTTCCCCTCCTCCCCATCACTAGCAACATAACTCTACTCCTTTGCAGGGGTGTCTGCAGGGTTAATTTCCTGTGATGCCTCTGTATAAAGGAATTGAGCCGTGCTGCGTGGCCACACCCTCTGACGAAGACGTGATGATAAAACACGTTAGAGCATGACCACACCGCTCTTTCTGACTGACAGTGGCTTGTGACTCATCCCGGACATCACCGCGGGCAGGTTATTGAGGAAGCAGTGAGAGTACACAGGCTGACTGTGCAGTGTTTGCTGTATTGGATCAATGCAAAGTTTTATCTTGTAAATGCATTTTTATTGTGGGGAAAGTTTTGGAAATAAAATCTGTACAGGTTTACACTATGTGCCTTGTTCATTATTCCTTTATGTACTACTGGGTGTGATGAGAACGTTCTAGAAGATTGCTGATTCAAGGCTTGTCTCACTAGACCTTGTGGTGAGTGTATTACCATAGGGGTGAAGTACACTCTGTGTAATGGTGACGGCATGAGAAGAGATTCCTCCTGTTTCCTCACCTTGGAGCGGATGCATGCTATCAACTTTCTAGCATCTAAGAAGTGTTTCCTAATGTTCCTCTGTGCACTCACTTGTATGCTCTGTTGCTAATGAGCACATCCATTATTATCTGTGTATGGATTTGATATTTTAGTATACAAATTTTAAGCATACAGTACTTAGTTGTACTGAGAGAGCGCTGTTAATGCTAGATTGATTTTCGGATTTTCAAGCATTCTCCTCCTCCTCTTACTTTTCCTGCTGCCTCTGCATCACAGTGATGAAGTTCTCAAAGAATCTTGTTGGCCCTCATGTAGTTGGAAGTTTAACTCTTCCTCTTACTGTTGTGCCTCCAGTGACAATTCTTTTTCGTCACGCAGTGTGTGATCCAGCAGGAACACCAGAGGGATTGTCACTACTCCCTTTCTTTTTGCAACTCACCATCCTGGTCTCCTTTTCAAGTGGTTACAAGATGTTGCATGCTTCCTGAAACAAGAGTGTCTAGCGTCTTGATTCTTTGGTGCTGCTAGTGCAGTCTCTGCTGTATGGTCAACATAATGTTCCAGTGCATGGGTGTATGTCAAAGCAGGCAGTTTTCAGGTAGCTTGTGTTGAAATTGCATTTCTGCCAAGAGAACATTTGGTGGTTATGACTTTGTAAAGTGGCAAAACACTCTTCTAACTTGCTGCAGGACATCATGAATGCAAGGGTACCTAGCCAGTAACCACTGAACCACTATGTTCAGGACATTTGTCTGACCAGGTATGTGTATGTGAGCTTTCACAGCCAAAAGGCAGCCAGCAGGTTGGTGCCATTGGTACGCATGACCTGTCCTGGTACTGACTGCCAAAACAGTGTGGCATTTTGCCTGGGATATTGCATAGGCTCTAGGGCACTTGGGTGAGACTGGTGGCACTGACGAGTCACCGTCTGAGACCATTGAGAAGAAGGGGGAAGAAGCGACTGTGTTGTCACAGTCACAAAGGTGCAGGATACAGGTTGTCAAAACCAACTCTTGCATTGTTTCTCATTCTGCATCTCTTCCAGCTGCCACCTTATTTCCCCAGTGTGCCATGAAAGTAATATACTGTTCCTACCCTTGCTTTCTGGGTGGAGGATAGGCGTGGCCTTCTGAGCAAAAAATATCATCTGGGTACCTGCCTCTGGATGCAGCACAGACTATAAACTGGAGGGGGGTACAAAAAGAGCAGGACCTGAAATGCATGCTACTGAGCTAGTTCTCTTTTTTGAGGTGTTGCTCCAACCCAAGGTTTTGTGCATAGTCATTTGTTTCTTCATGTGGTACCCAAATGGCTGGTCTTTATACCTCAAATGCGATTTGTGTTTGATCAGATGCTTTAAAGGGCAGGGGACACATTGGGAGATTAATAGACCCCTGATATCTCAATAAAGAGTACCTGTTTCCTGCCCAAATCTAACACAAAGGGCTTGTTCATCCCTTGCGATAGCAATAAAATAAAATAAAATACATAAATAAAATTAACTAAAATAAATAGAAAAAAATGTAAAGCACCCCTCATCCCTCCATGCTTGCATTCAAGTGCAAACGTGCATGTAGGTTACGCACGCATATGTAAACAGTGATTGCACCACACAATCACCGTGAACGCCAGAGTGAAAGCAATAATTCTAGTGCCAGAGTTCATATTTAACTCTACATTGACAACCTGGCTTTTAAAGCATTGTCTATGGCCAATTTTAGGTACTGTAGTTTGTTGCCATTTCACATGTTTGCACAATTAGAAATCTGTCATCTGACATGTTTGATAAATATTTACTTGACACAACATCATCTTTTATATTTTACCAAAAAGTGGGTATTATATTGTGTTTGTGTGCACACAAATTCACTCTGTATTTTTTCTGGAAAATGTGCATTTACTAAATGGCTGTGCAAATGTTGTGAGACTTGCTGCTTTCAGAAAATATATCCTGTTTGGGGGTACTAGGTAATTTTCTAACAAAAATAATGCAGATTTTAACATGTACATTACCAAAAAAATTTCAAAACTGTCCTGGTAGGCAAATAGTTAAACATCAAGAAAATGCAGTGTGGTAGAGCGAAAGTTGAGCACTTAAGTTATATTTTTTTGAAGCATACAATTTCCTATAGCTTTTAGGTTGTGGCTGGCTGCTATTTCATTTGGCCAATGTATGCCTATTACAGCTGTTTAAAGCTAAAATTAAGACCCCTTTCACACTGAGGCGCTTTACAGGCGCTATAGCGCTAAAAATAGCACCTGCCAAGCGCCTGTAAAGCGCCTCTCCTTTCACTCAAATGTGAGAGCCCAAGTGCTTTCACACTGGAGCAGTGCGCTTGCAGGACGTCAATAAAAGTCCTGCAAGCAGTATCTTTGAGGTGCTGTAGGAGCAGTGTATACACCGCTCCTAGAGCTCTCCTGCCCATTGAAATCAATGGGCAGCGCCGACGGAGAGGCACTTTTAACCCTTTTTTGGCCATTAGTGGGGGTTAAAAGCCGCCAGCTAGCGGCCCAATAAGTGACGCAAAAACAACGGTAAAGCGCCGCTTTTTTTTAGCACCGGCGCCCGGCGCTGCCATTTTGAAAGTGCCCTTAGTGATTTTTTTTTTTTGTTTTAAAATCAGCACCAGGCTGATGGTTACAGTGTTCATTGAAATCTTTTGTCCTTGGCCCCCAAATACCCTCTGCTTCTATGGTCTTTCTGCAATGAAACATTCTCTATGAATGGAGGAGGCAGACCTTTAATTCATCTGCCTGTCCTCCATTCATAGAGCACTTGAATTTTAAGAACTGATTTTCAAGATTCACCCCCATTGATTTTAAAGGAGTATGAATTATAGTTAATCATTTTTAGAATTTATGATGGGTTGGATGAAAGGCCCTACAAATAAAAAACAAGCACCTTTTCTCATTACTATTTACAAAATTTGACAATGCCTGTAATGCCCTGGCAATGCAACTGAAAAGCTATCAGTGCCAGGCTTATTCCAGACAGTTCATAGGTATGCAGATTACCATGCAGCTCCTTTGGTCTCCTCTTTTTAACCAGCGACAGAATCAGGTACACTTTTTACCTGAGATAGTCTTCTAAAATACACTTTTGACTACTTGAAAATTAGGGACCTTTAGTCACCCTAATAAAGAAGCAAAAAAATCGCTAAAAGCTATATTGTGAAGAGACTGATCATTATTTTCATAGTCAAACAAATAAGCTATAGGTACACTACATTTACTACAGCTGAACTAGGAATCGAAACAACCTTACTGGACCTTGTGATATCATGAGGGGGTACCACTGCCAAACCTAGTGTAAGCACCTGGTGTATGGTCTACAGCACTGCTTCCTGATCCTTTTTTTTTTCTTTTTTCAAATTGGCTCCCCCCAATAAATTGTAATCCCTTGGGCAGTAGGTAGAGTAGGGGGTGTAGCTAACAGCAGTTAAACTGTATTTAATGGGCTGAAGGAGACTGACACATGTAGTGACCAGTACTGGAGTGCAGCAGTTTTGTTGAGCCCTATTCCTTTCCCGGTGTATTTGACCTGCAGCCTGTGCTCATTTCACTCACTCCATAATGTGTGTGTGTCTCCTCTTTTTCCTTCTCAGAACTCTCACTCATTCATTCATTTGTGTGTGGGGAGGAATCTTTTTCCTTTCCAGTCTCCACTCTTAGTGAACAGGCTGCCAGGAAAGAATGATACTTGTGCTGCCCCGTCTTCCTCTCTCTTTGCTGTGCTCTCTGCTAGGATGCAGTTAGCCAGGCTGCAAAACATCATGCATTTCTATGTTGTGGGTGGGTCAGCAGCCAGCACCATAGGAACCAATGACCATGAAAACCCATGGTGCTGTGCAGCCCGCCCTACCCTGGATAGGGAGCTTCGCTTCTCCTGTTCCTCACCACTGAAGCCTTTGCTGCCAAGTGTCATTAATTCATTTTAATTTACATTTTTTTCCCATACATCTAAATGTCCTGGAGCATACCCCTGGGGGTATGCATACCCCAGGTTGGGAACAACTAGTGTACAGTAAAGGATCAACTATTTGCTTGTTACATGTCATGTGATAAAAGTCAAGATGTTGTAAAAAAACAAAGAAAAAAACAGCAATTTATTCCTAGACAGGTGTAGTAGTGGCTAGCACTTTTGCCTAGCAGCACTAGGGTCACTGATTTGAATCCCAACTGTGACACTACCTGCCTGGAGCTTGCATATTTTTCCTGTGCCCAGTATCCTCCCTGTCAGGGCCTGGACTTGAACCTGGGACCTCTGCTGTGTTTGGCAATGACTCTTCTCGATGACCTACCTAGGAGGCTGGATAGAGTCCTGTCTGAACTATTGGACAACCCTGCCTTGTGCCTTGACTTCTGCTCAACCTTTAACTCATTGCTCCTCCCATGAACTTCCTGACTTGTCTCTGCCATGACTATACACTTCCTGTATGTCAGATCTTGCTCTCATCTTCCCTGCTGCCGTCCATATTGTACTACCACTTGTTATCGACCCTTGGTTTGTTCTTTGACTATGGTTCTGCCTGATCTAAACCTACAACTACTTAATACTGACCTTTGGCTTGTTTTACTGACTACGCCTCTGTTTGATCCTTACCTGCTTATCTGCTCCTGGACCCTGGTTTGCTCACCTCCTGGTGGGGTGATCCTGAGTACTGTGACCTGGTACATGCAGCAAAATCCATCTCCACCACCAGGAGCTCTGGTGAACACCAGTTAGTACTTAGACCCAACACCTCAGATGAGCCCACATCATCCGCCAGGGTGACTGCCTGTGTACCTATCCTGCTGGTCTGTGGTAGTCCTGCTACTGCTATAGCAACTGGTAATTCTAGCCTGACCCCTGATTGTAACACTCCTACACTCTGAAGACATGCTGGTAATTAGCTCCTGTCTAAATTGGCCCTGGTGTGTGTACATATGATTGTGTGTTAAGGACGTTAGATTGTAAGCTTCTTGAGGGCAGGGGCAGGTGTGAATGTACAATATACATGTACAGTAAATTGCAGGTGCAATATAAATGCCTATAATAAATAAAAATATTTAATTGGTTATTTTACCCAGCACTGATTTTTGGTAATGGATTTGCTGGTATGAATTCCCTATCTTATATCTTTTGGAGACCACCATGGTGAAATATTTGCACTAGAAGTTTCTGTTTGTCTTTAGTCTCCTCCTTCAGCCATTAAGTCTCTCTCCTCTTTAAAGCAAGCAGGATGATCTTCATTTCTACAATATACATTATTTCACATTGTTAAAATTTTTTAAAAAATATGTCTTTGAAACTTCCAGGCCAGGTTGCAGGAACTGGGAACTCAGGATCAGAGGCCCCAAAACAGATACGGGAATCTGGTAAGTCAATTCACTGGTAGTTAGATAATAATTAGATATTCTTGTTATTACTATTATTATCATCAACATAATTTCAGTTTACTGAATTAATTTTATTTTTCTGAACTAATGAAAGCAGAAATCTGATTTATCTTGTTCGCTATGAATTCCTATGTCTTATTGCATTTACATCTTATTACTTAAGTTATATAAGAGTCCAATTTAATCTATCTGCAAACAAATATGCAGCCTGAGTCTCTGAAATCCATCTATGATGTAATATATATGAATGGAAAGATATAGATTTGAAATCCAATCTGTCAGCCAAGTATCAGATTTGTTTTCTCACAACTTTATTATTCTATTTCAACAAACGTTCCGTTAAATGTTATTTTTGTTAAAGTTTGTACTCCATAGAACAGAGCTGTTAAGTGTATCTATACAAAACATCAACATCTAGGAAGATGAAAATTGGGTGTAAAATTGTTTCTGTGGTTAGGTAATCTAAATCTAGGAGAGTCAGAAATTCCCATCTATCTCACACTGAAGTATTTTTAACTTTGTTATGGTAGGAATGTTTTGCAAGAAAAGGCTACATTAGCGGTATAAGCCCTTGAAAGGTATGTATGGGTGCACAGGCAGAGAGGCCTCAATAATGCTCCTTAGGAAAAATTTGCAAATAAACCTCTCCAAAAGGAGACTTTGGAGTAAATGTAATTTTATATTACATGCCATGCAAATGTGCCACCTGTCTAATTTTGTAGAAGCTTAAATAAACAGTTTAAAGGTAAACTCTACATTTGCTAAAAAGAATAATGTAACATAAAACAGATTACTTCAACAAAATGGTGACCCTCTGCACACCGACTCCCTGTTACATAAATGTGAATGAGATGGGTAAAAGATGGCTTCAGCTCCTGTTCTTCACCTATAGCTGTGTACAGGTGGAGAACAGGAGCTGAAGCCATCTTTTACCCATCCCATTCACATTTATGCAATAAGGAGTCGGTGTCTTTGTTCAGACGGACACCATTTTGTTGAAGTCCACTAAAGCCTGACAAGCCGATCCTTTTTGTCATGCACAAGCCTATTCACATGCTAATCCGACTGACATAGGTTTTGGGGGCATTTAAGCCGTACAAATTTCATTGTTTTTGCTACAAAACAGATTACTCTACAGAGTCATCATTTTTAAAAAGGGATTATGGTCAAAAATAGCAGTGCATTTAGAACAGAGATATCAAGAAGATATCAGAGTATACAAAAACTTATCCAAAAACTTCCTACATCTTGCTAAAAATTACAATACCTGTTACTTTGCCCTGAATAGACAAAATGAGAGATTCTCTTTAAGTTGCAGGATGATAAGGTACAGAGTTGGATAGATTGTATCTGTTGGGAATATGATTAATGGTTTGCCGCCCGCCTGCCTGCAATGTTCTGAGTGTGAGCAGCCAATGTAGGCAAACTGACGTACCTGTAGGTCGCTGCCTACTTACAGGTTTAGGGTGTGCAAATGCGATGCCATGATGATTGTACACAGCGGGAACCTGTCAGCAAGTCCTGACCAATGATTCATGGCTGGGAGCTGCCGATCAGCTGTGTGCAAGCACAGCCCAGAGCTCTTGTGTAGATAAACAACACAGGGCTCTGCTTTGCTTTGCTTTGCACGGATGACAAACTCAGTAAAATCAGCACACTGTTCACACATTACACATAGTTAACCCCTTTAATCGCCCTAGATGTTAACCCCTTCCCAGCCAGTGTCATTAGTACAGTGACAGTTTATAGTATTTTTACTGATCACTGTATTCATGTCACTGGTGATGTCAGTTCCCCCCTGCATCAGTTAGTGTCAGATTGTCTGCCGCAGCTTTGCAGTCCTGTTAAAAGTCGCTGATCATCGCTATTAGTAGTATAGAAAAAAAAATTCCAGTATATATACCATAGTTTGAATAACTTTCACATAAACCAATCAATAAACACTTATTGGGATATTTTTTTTTCAAAAACATGTAGCAAAATACATTGTGGCCAAAATGTATGAAGAAATTTGATTTTTTTAAAAAATGTATTGGGTAAGATTTATAGCAGAATGTAAAAAAATATTGTTTTTTTTTTTTCAAAAGTTTTGGTCTTTTCTGGTTTATATTGCAAAAAAAAAAAAAAAACAGTGGTGATCAAATATCACCAAAAGAAAGCTCTATTTGTGTGAAAAAATGATATCAATTTAGTTTGGGTACAACGTTGTATGACCACGCAGTCGCATTTAAAATAGAGTAGTATTGAATGGCAAAAAATGGCCTTGTCATGAAGGGGGTAAAATCTTCTGGAACTGAAGTGGTTATGGAACATTGTAATAGTGTTCTGCCACTGACAAAAGAACAAATCAAAAAAGGGTAACAGGGTAAAAAGAGGAAATTATATTAAACTCATATCGGACACTCTCATTGACTAATTTATATGGAATCTGGATGTAGTATCATGACCATCCAACTACTTTCATAATATCTTCCTACAATTCATTTTTGTTTAGTAGTAATTTAATATCTATTATTTACATCTGTGGGCAGGCATATTATTATCAGCTTTGCCTCTCACTGTTCATCAGTAGAAAGTAGAAGAGGACTGCCTTGGAAAAGTTCACAAAACAAGACTGCCGAAAACATACAGTGCCCACCTCTCTCTCTACCGAATACTGACAGCTCTGTATACTGAAATCAATGTGCTGAAAGCTTGCTTTGAATCATAGTAGCTGGATCAAACTGCTCAGCAGTGGGTTAAATGTGTATCTCAGGCAAGTCATTTATGACATTCCAGCTATATATATAATTCAAGGAATAATATTTTTGGGATTTTTTGGGTGCACATTTACAACAAAGTTGTTTATAGAAAAATAGAAATGTATTAGAAAAATGTAAAAAACAAACATCCAAAGGTAAGTATTTGATATTACAGTACTTTTTAAAGTGCAAACTGATTTAATCTCTACATGTTTCATCTTGGTTATTGGCTTCTTCAGGAGAATTTTTTTGATATCAGGCACAGTATAGACTGTATATTCCAAAACTATTTGTATGTTTATTGAGGCTCCAGAGTCATAGGGGTATGGGAAGTCGAATCATCAGGTATAACCATAGAGACCATAAAGGGGAGTATATCTTTAAATACACAAACGTTTATATGGTCCAACCCACAAACAGAATCCTTTGATGTGTTCCAAGACTTCAGATTAATTGATAGCTTCCAGTCCCAAAGTAAATAGATGAAGTGGCAAAAAATGGTGAGAGAGATAGAATAGATTGGTTTTCATAAAGTCAAAACATGACCCCTTAAACCAGAAGTTCCACAATAAATCTCTCCCCTTCCTATGCCGAGTCTGGGATTAACATTTTTTTAATAAATTTCTATTTTTCTATAAACAACTTTGTTGTAAAAGTGCACCCAAAACATCCCAAAAATATTATTCCTCAAATTATATATTTATCTATCAGGGGATGTGGTGTAGAATCTATGTTAGATGATAAGCAAAATTTTATTCTCCTTAGGACATTCCAGCTATAGTGATACTTTGCTCAGGGCTGTAATTAAACATTTATATTGAAATTTCTGTAACACCAACTGAAGGGTTCTTTTTTTTATTATTAAAGTGATAATAAACACACACTGTTTAATTTACATTGCCCCTTCTATTTCTGTATGTGGATGATGGCACTGTAATTGTTTTAATAAAAAATAAAAATCTAAGTACCTTTTTCCTAATCTGCGGCTGATCACATGTTCAAAATAAATAAAAAAAAAAAACAGCCTTTAGATTACAAAGTAAAAATAAATAAATAATATCAATAAACTGTTTTAAATTGTCATACAAATATATATATATCAAATCTTTATTATTTTTTGGCAATAACAATATATATATATATATATATATATATATATATATATATATATATATATATATATATATATATACTGTATATATATATATATATATATATATATATATATATATATATATATATATATATATATATTTGGAATCAAATCTTTATTATTTTTTGGCAATAACATGGTTTCAGCAGATTTCTGCCAGTCACAGGCTGTGTCACACCCCTCCAGCCTGTGTCTAAGAATAAGACGGAGGTAAAGCCACCATTAATTTACATGTAATATCCCACCCCCATTGTGCATTGTGTTTAGCTGATTAGTGGGCATGGAGGAAGAGGGAGGGAGTGGGCTGTCATTTACCACTGTGTATACGCCCACATGTGTGACTCTATAGTCACATGGGCTGCTCAGATGTGATAGGGAGGAAATGCTCAGCATAAAACCTCACTGAAAACTGAGCATGTGCAGAGTTGCCACTACAGCTGCAAAATCGCTGAATCGGGGACATGAACAGAAGGGGGAGATAGAGAGCTGCAGGACCAACCAGGTTTTTTACAGAATACAGAAAACATAGAGTAAGTAGAAACAGTATGTAATACAGCATTTATTGATAGTTTTTTATGATGTGGGTTTAGTGACCCTTTAAAGACACTTTTATCAAGAGCTTTTACAATGCCAGATAACAATACAGCAATGGGTGAAGCACAATTGCATTAAAAACATTACTGCTGTTGTATTTAATATAGCAATAGCAACCTTGGGTGTCTTGTTGAGTGATGCACTAGAAAAGATTGTACTATGATAGTTTTAACATCTCTGGTTGTAAAGCTAACAATTACTTCCACCAAAATCTTGAATTTATAAATGAATAAATATTTAAAAATATAAACACTTAAAGTCAAACGATACCATGTTTTTATGGGTCATTTAAAAATATCCAGTTTTTTATTAGGGAAGAGGTTTGGGTTTGCAGCTATCATAAATCGCCCTAACAGGGGCACAGCCAGCAATAAAAACCTGACAGGTGTCATCCCTAATCCCTCTCCACTCTATTCAAAACTAAAAAAAGTTTTGCCTTTAGTTATGTTTAATAGTTTTCTTCACCAAGAGCCTTTTTTACAGTTCACCATTTGCTACGTTCAACTATTTTTGCTGTGTTGTATTAAAATTTGTGACAGTTATAAAGAGGCACACATGAATTGAATAACAAACAAAAATATGTATGATTGGTATAGCACTATGATAATGACAAGTGTAAATACTTGTAACACAGCTTTTAGCTTTTTCAGCTATATTTTGTTAGGCTTATTGTAGTTTGGCAGGTGTATATTTTCCAGTAGCTGTTTCATTGCCTGTAAATGTACAGAAAATGGCTTGTCCATAAGTAACATATGAAAAAATGATATAGATATTCTAGTATGCCACTAATTTATGTATAGTATATTTCTTTACCTGAAATGCATTGCATTGAAATCTATTGCCACTGCGGTACTTGCCTCTTTTATCACATTTTATGAAGAAAAGGACATTGGAAGCTTGCACACTGCATTAGACATCAAGCTTGCTTCTTTAAAAATAATATCATAGATGAGGTCCTTTGTGCCTTACTGATAACTACAGCACAAAACGATGGATCCAAATGACAGATGTTTCTTTTTGTCACAAAATCTGCCACTTTCCCTCCTGTGAAAATTTAAAAAAAGTTGACTGCAAATGAGTTAATTTCACAGGCACCTTACAGTCTTATAGCTATAATTATACCAATGAACACCTTTGGGCTTTATATTCAATTATTCACAATTTATTGTGACTTTTCACAGGCAAATCTCACCTTATGTCACATTTAGTTCAAGTAGCACCCTATAAAAATACTTCAATCGTGTTTAAAAAATAGTTATTTACTCTAATAAAATACGGGTTAGCTTTCTTTTTTAAAATGTTTTATATTTGATGCTGATAGTTTAGCTCAACCACCATTTAGAAGGTGGTTGAGCTTAGCTGCTGATAGAAGAGTGGGTATCTGCTGACTACTAGGTCAGCAAATTACTCTCCTCTCCACCTTTTAAAAATGCTGGGTAGAAATGAAAGGACTTTTTTCAGAGCTGTTTAGTAACTATATTAATAAATGCATTGCTTGTTCAGCCGGTTGTTCAGTTATTGGCCTATTTAACTATTTTACAGAATTTGCTACAGGTTTCAGGAAAGGAAACATTGACGACCAAAAAATACACACCAGTAAGTTTAGGTTTTGGTTGTCATAATGAGGAACTTCTGTTGTATTTTTTTTTTTGCTGTATATTCATATATGTATATAGATCTATGGTTGTTTAAGCATATTTAAATTCACTTGCTGTTGACTGAGTCTCTACCTACCATCTACTACCGTTTCTTTAAAAAAATACTTTCCTATATAGTGTTATTGTTGAGTGATACCTGGTGTTGAGACACTATTGGTCAACCAGTTGCGATGCTTTTGGGCTAATGCCAAGTACACACAATGAGAAAATCGGACAAAAATTACAGCTTTCTAAGTGATTGTATGATAATCTGATCATTAATACACAGCTTTCTAGAGCAGGGTTGCCAATCACCAGTAAATTTACTGACAGTTTGTAAAAATCTGTGATTTTTTTTTACAACTGCCAGTAAATATCAGGGGCTGATATTTTCATGCCATGTTGACTTTTTAAGTGTAAATCAAGCAAATTACTTTGTTATAGGTATTGTCAGTGTTTCCATATCATGTTCATACTGTTTAAATATTCACTGTGATAGTTTACAATAAGAATTCTGTAATTTCTCAGGCTGCCAGTAAAAAATGTGCCCTGCCAGTAAATTTTCCATGTTTTGTCAGTAAAAAATGATGCGGGAGGTTGGCAACCCTGTTCTAGAGCATATCACGACAGTTTATGCAAAATTATCAGAAGGGATAGATACAAAAAATTTTCTCGTACAATATCAGAAGGCACAATTTTAGTTTAATAAATACAGTACAGTAGTCATCCAAAAAAATCAGAAGACCAAGACCACACATGCCTGGAAGCGAAAGAATACATTACAATACAATACAACACATTGCATCACTTCTGAAGTTGTATTCTGTCATATGAGAATTTTCGTAATTTTAGTAACCTTTTTATTTTCTATATGAGACTAGCATGCAAAAAAACTCCCAAAAACGAATGATCATTCATCCAATATTATCATCGTGTGTACGAGGCTTAAGACAGCTATCACTTCCAAGTTTTTATTTGCCAGACTTTGTGCGCTGGGGTACTCATCCTGTAATTTTAAAGGGTTGTATATTTGGAAATCAAACAGACTTACTGATGAGCAAATATGCCTGGGTTTGAATTGTCAAGGGTTTCACAAAATCTTGCTAACCCAAACTTAGATGGTAATCCCTGAAGTCTATAAGGAGCAAATCATGTTGCTGAATTTGGGCCATTAGTGCTAATAGACAAATTACTATCAAAAAAGACATGTCGAGAAGAGATGAATGTATTAAGGTATAGTTTGAGGTGAGTTTGAAAAACATGCTTAAAGTTCAGATGCTGAATCTGACCCCCATTGAAGTCAACAGGAGCGGAATGTTAAAAAACAGTAATGACCATTTTATAGGCTAATAGGCAAGGAATTGTCAAACAAATTGCATCGGGTGGGCAATGCCCTGGGGAACATGTATCAAAACAGAAGAAAAAATAAAAAAAACTTCAGTTTGGTGGGAAGCAGTAATTTTAATAATGCTTTAAATTGAAAGTGCAAAAAATCCTTTAAATAACATATCTTGGGTGCCCTTAACCCACCTGAAGGGTGCAGAAGTGATGAATCTATACAGTGAAATCAAAGTTGACAAAGGAAAAAATGCCATTTAAATTGCCAGCAAATGACCGCTACACTCACTTTATTTCTGTATGTAAGCAAATGGAAGGGGATTCCTGTTGATGAGGGTCTGCTATAGATGTTATTGGGGACCCCCATAAAAAAATCAGCATGGGGGGTCCTTCTGAAAAAACAAACTAGAATATTCAAGTCTGATATTGGTTTTAAGGAGAAATCCCATAAAAAAAATGCACAGGTTTCCCCAATAAATACATAGCAGACCCTGATCTGAGCCTGCAGCCTGGCAGGCCAGGAAATGGGGGGCAGGGCTTCACAAACTAAAAGTAGACAAATGATTGGGGTCTCCAGGGTGGTGGTCATATTTGAACAATGAGAAATGAGACAATGAGAAACACAACTACCATATGTCATGCTTGGCTCCTGCTGAACAGGTAAAAGTCCATGTGTTCAGACTTTGAGCTCATCCCTAGGGACATGTACCAATTCATTAAACAATGTAGAAAAATCAATACAGCCAGGAGCGAATATTTTCATGTAGCTACAAGGGCAACACTAGGGATGAGCCGAACACCCCCCCGGTTCGGTTCGCGGCAGAACATGCGAACAGGCAAAAAATTTGTGCGAACACGCGAACACCATTAAAGTCTATGGGACACGAACGTGAAAAATCAAAAGTGCTCATTTTAAAGGCTAATATTCAACTTATTGTCATAAAAAGTGTTTGGGGACCCGGGTCCTGCCCCAGGGGACATGTATCAAAGCAAAAAAAAGTTTTAAAAACTGCAGTTTTTTCGGGAGCAGTAATTTTAATAATGCTTAAAGTGAAACAATAAAAGTCAAATATTCCTTTAAATATCGTGCCTGGTGGGTGACTATAGTATGCCTGTAAAGTGGCGCATTTTTCCCTTGTTTAGAACAGTCCCTGCACAAAATGACATTTCGAAAGGAATAAAAGTCATTTAAAACTGCTTGCGGCTGTAATGTAATGTCAGGTCCCGGCAATATAGATGAAAATCATTGAGAAAAACGGCATGGGTCCCCCCCTTTCCAGCCCATTACCAGGCCTGGTCTGGTATGGATACTAAGGGGAACCCCGCACCCAAATTAAAAAAAAAAAAGGCATGAGGCCCCCAGGCCCTATATACTCTGTATACTGGCGGTCCCCGGGTTACAAACAAGATAGGGACTGTAGGTTTGTTCTTAAGTTGAATCTGTTTGTAATTTGGAACAGGTACATTTTTTAAGTGTAGCTCCAGCCAAAAAATCTATTTTTAAGCATTTTGGATAACATGGATAACATAGGCAAGGGTTATCACCCCTGTAACATTTGTTTTGCTGTCTGTGCCCCTGTTCAGAAAATTTCATCTCACTTTCTGTCCCAATGACAATTGGATTTTGAAAATTTTGGGTTATTAGGGAAACAAGGATTGGTGATAAAGCATCAGTGGAGACACCACTTTTCCCATATTAACTCTTACAAGAGAGAATTTCCCTTTCTAGGGGTAGATTTCCTCTCACTTCCTGTTGTCTCCCTCTGTTTGTAAGTAGGAGTTGTTTTTAAGTCTGATGTTTGAAAATAGGGGACCACCTGTATATACTATACGGCCTGCCCTATACACTCTGTGGAAAATTGGGCCTTAGGTGTTGGTAGTACCAGAACACTGTAAGCCCTCACAGTTACTCTAGGTGGGCGCTAGAACGGGCCCTGCTGTGAAATATTATATTAAGAATTGTAATTACATGCCCCTGTTAAACAGGGGCAGAAAAATTGGGCCTTAGGCGGTGGTGGTGGTGGTGGCACAACACTGTAAAGCCTCACAGATACTCTTGTTGAGTGCAGGAACGGGCCCTGCTGTGAAATATTAGTTTAAAAATTGTAATTACGCGCCCCTGTTAAACAGGGGCAGAAAAATTGGGCTTTAGGCAGTGGTGGTGGTGCCACAACACTGTAACCCCTCACAGATTCTCTTGTTGAGTGTAGGAACAAGCCCTGCTGTGAAATATTAGAGCAAAAATCGTAATCACATGCCCCTGTTAAACAGGGGCAGAAAAATTGGGCCGTAGGCAATAGTGGTGGTGCCCGGAACCAGAAATATTTTTAGAAGCTATCAACATGAAGATTGAGGAGGAATAGGATAGTCACTCAGCATAACAGGATAGTCACTCAGCATATGCAGTCTTCAAGGGATCCCACATCCATAGAAAAATCAATCGGTTACATCAGCATCATGTGATTGGTAGCTGGTGATCCAAGACTGATTCATTTTTATTAATGTGAGTCGATCAACAGAGTCTGTGGACAGGCACACTCTGTGATTGGTTACAAAGCCTCCAGCAGCACTGAATGTGCTTTATGAAAGAACGCTGGATGCAGGGCAGGCCAGTAGCTCAATTGCATATTGAGCAAGCTCTGGCCAGTGGTCCATCCTCAAGACCCAGTAACCCAGTGGATGTTCTGTTGGAAAGGTCTCCAAGTCTGATCTTGCCCCTAGATATTCCTGCACCATGTAATTCAGATGCTGGCGATGGTTGCTGGAACCAATCAAACCTTGGCGCTGAGGACTGAAGAATTGTCTGAAGGCATCGATCAGCTGGCCACCTTCTCCACCGCTGTTTCTGTGACTGAAGCCTCAGCAACACGTTGTCCAGCACCAGGAAGTTGTAACCTCCCAGGCTCTGGAAACGCATTGCACAAACCTTTCTGCAAGGACTCCCAAAGATATTTCATCCTCTGCTCCCTCTGTGAAGGCTGGATAAGTTCTGCAACCTTACCCTTGTAACATGGATCAAGAAGGGTTGCCAGCCAGTAATGATCCCTCTCCTTGATACAACAAATCCTAGGGTCCTTTGGCAGGCTTTGCAGGATCAGGGAGGCCATGCAGCGTAAGTTTGCAGAGGCATTCGATTCTGAGTCCTCTGGGTCACTAAGGATCACATGATCCTCAAACACCTCCTCCCAGCCACGTACAGCTCCATGAGTGTTATCCCCCACCTCCATGCTGACACAATCCTCCTCCTCCTCTTCTTCTTCCTGTGTAATCATCGGGCCGCAGGAATACTATCTGGATAAAGGGGGCCTTGAGAGATAAAGAAGTCCTCTTCTTCCTGCTGTTCTGCCTCAAGTGCCCTGTCCATTATTCCACGAAGCGTGTGCTCCAACAGGAAGACTAGAGGGACAGTATCACTGATGCATGAACTGTCACTGCTCACCATCCTAGTGGCCTCCTCAAATGGTGACAGGACAGTGCATGCATCCTTGATCAGTAGCCACTGGCATGGCGAAAAAAAGCCAAGTTTGCCTGACACTGTCCTTGCGCCATACCCACACAGGTATTCATTGATGGCCCTCTGCTGCGTGTGCAGTTGCTGCAGCCTTGCCAACGTTGAGTTCCACCTGGTGGGCATGTCACAAATGTGGCAGTTCTTGGGCAGATTGCATTGCCTTTCAAGGTCAGCCAGCCGAGCACTGGCATTATATGACCAGCGGAAATGACCACAGACTTTCCTGGCCTGCCTCAGGAGATTCTGTAAGCCCGGGTACCTGCTCAAAAACCGCTGAACCACCAAATTCAGGACATGAGCCAAACAGAGAACATGGGTCAAGTGTCTCTGTCGCAGGGCAGAGAGGAGGTTGTGCCATTGTCGCATACAACCATTGCTGGCTGAAGCTGGCATAGCGTCAACCACCTCTGAGCCTGCCCCTGCAGAGCTGACAGAATCTCTGTCCCAGTATGGCTCCTGTCCCCTAAGCAGACCAACTCAAGCACTGCATGGCATCTTTTTGCCTGAGTGCTTGCATAGCCCCTTGAATGCCTACGGAGCACTGCTGGTTCAGAGGACAAATCTGCAGAGGAAGAGGTAGAGGAGGGGGTGGAGGAGAGAGCTGTGGCAGAATCGCCACTAGCATTTTGGAGGCGTGATGGCGGAACAAGCTCCAATAATACTGAACCCTGCCCTGCATCCTTCCCAGCTGCCAGCAGAGTTACCCAGTGCGCCGTGAAAGAAAGGTAATGTCTCTGTCCATGCCTGCTGGACCATGAGTCAGCAGTAATATGCACCTTACTGCTGACCGTCCTGTCCAACGAGGCCAAGACATTGCTTTCCACATGCTGGTAGAGAGCCGAAACGGACTTCCGTGAAAAGAAATGGAGTTTGGGAACCTGCCACTGAGGTATCGCACATTCCACAAATTCACGAAAGGGGGCAGAGTCTACCAGCTGAAAAGGCAGCAGTTGCAGTGCTAGCAATTTGGCCAAGCTAGCATTCAGACGCTGAGCATGTGGATGGCTAGGACCGAATTTCTTTTGACGGTTTAGCAACTGGGGTAGGGAAATTTGCCTGCTAAAATCGGATGTTGGTGTACCGCTAGCAGATTGGCTGCAAGTACTTGGGACACCTATTTCTATACCTTCATTCCTCTCAGTGCAGGTTTCTGAGAGGACTGGAGGTATAGTGGGGTTGGAGATCCCAGCTGATGAGGAGCAATGAGAGGTCCGCCTTGTTCTTTGATGTGGGTCTTTTAAGTGCTGTTGCCAATGGACTGCATGGGAGGTTGTAATATATGTCTGGTCAAGCATGTGGTGTCCAAGCGGCTGCTGTTTTGGCCACGCTTGATACGCTTCAGACATATGTTGCAAACAGCAATGGTGCGATCTGCTGCACACGCGTCAAAAAAGGCCCACATCAAAGAACTTTTCAAAATATGCGGGAAGTCAGCCCTGCACCTGCTTATCTCTGCGGTGTGATGCAATAGGGTGGCTGCCCTTAAAGCTGCCCCCTGGAGGGCATCCTGCCTCATTGGGGATGTGCCTCCTCCTCCTTTCTTCTATCAGGCACCCAAGTAGAGTCAATGACCTCATCATCCCCTCCCTCCTCGTCACTGGAGCAAACTTGGCAGTGTGCTGCAGCTGGGGGAACATGACTGCCCGTTTCTTGTCCTTCTTGGGCACTCCCTCTCTCTAGACTCACGTTACTCCCTTCCTCAACCTGGGTACCATCATCAGAGCCTTCAAATCACTGCGCATCCTCCTGCAGCATGTACCCGACACTGTGGTCGAATAGTTCGGAGGACTCCTCCATGCATGATGGTGGTGCTAGGGAAGGAGTGACTGTTGACATGGAGCCGATGGAATAGGCCGCTTTGGCAGCTGCATTGGCAGGCAAACTACTCTGAGCCTGGGTGACAGAGAATGCGGAGGATGAGGAAGGCTTTGTTATCCATTCCACCAACTCTTCTGCATGTTCTGGCTCAATAACACTGCCAGATGCAGAAAAAAAGGACAAGCGTGCCCCACGGCCATGTGCGGAGGATGCACCGTGTCCACGACCAGCACTGTTGACTGTAGACACAGAGCCTGCTTGCCCTCTTTTAGTGGCCTGTGAGCGTCTGCCTCTCCTTGGTGCCTTTCGGACATGCTGTAAATTTTGATTAGCAAAACCTCACTACACTGTATTGTGTACTGTGTACACCAGTCTAATAGCAACTATGGGTGCACTGTATGTATTGTGTACTGTGTACACCACCAGAAAGTAGTAGCAACTGCACTAGGGGTGCACGGTATTGTGTACACCACCAGAAGTCTAATAGCAACTATGGGTGCACTGTATGTATTGTGTACTGTGTACACCACCAAAAAAGTAGTAGCAACTGCACTAAGGGTGCACGGTACTGTGTACACTAACAGGAGTGTAATAACAACTATGGGTGCACT
Source organism: Aquarana catesbeiana (assembly GCF_042186555.1). Classification (NCBI taxonomy): domain Eukaryota; kingdom Metazoa; phylum Chordata; class Amphibia; order Anura; family Ranidae; genus Aquarana; species Aquarana catesbeiana. The sequence goes on along the minus strand of NC_133324.1, from coordinate 316,030,871 downwards.
GTATGTATTGTGTACACCACCAGAAAAGTAGTAGCAACTGCACTAGGGGAGCACGGTATTGTGTACACCACCAGAAGTCTAATAGCAACTATGTGTGCACTGTATGTATTGTGTACTGTGTACACCACCAGAAAAGTAGTAGCAACTGCACTAGGGTTGCACGGTATTGTGTACACCACCAGAAGTCTAATAGCAACTATGGGTGCACTGTATGTATTGTGTACTGTGTACACCACCAGAAAAGTAGTAGCAACTGCACTAGGGGTGCACGGTACTGTGTACACCATCAGAAGTGTAATAACAACTATGGGGTTGTACTGTGTTGTGTACACCACCAGAAAAGTAGTAGCAACTGCACTATGGGTGCACGGTACTGTGTACTGTGTACACCACCTGAAGTATATTAGAAAAAGTACACCAGGAATGGCCTGCAGTCAGATATAGGCTTGGCTACACTGGATGCAGTATGTGTATATATATATATATATATATATATATATATATATATATATATGTAGCGCTGGTAGATTTCTGATCTACCGCTTATATGTAAAATTAATCTATGGCTAAATTAGCCTCTGTTCTGTTGCATGCAGTTCCACACTGTTGCCTGTAGGTGTCGTTGTCACTATGGGTCGGTGTTGGAAAGCAACAAGCTGAAGTATATTGGGTGCTCTTCTTTCCCAGAGGTAACTCGGCAGAGGTGGTCCACTGCTATGCATGCTGGGAGAGGGTACATAAGGGGCAGAAGCCATTTTTCTTTCTCTTTCGCCTGCTGGCCCTCCTGGCCTAAAGGTATGTGATGGGAAGTTCTACTTCATGGCCCTCCACGCCGGAGGGCTGCGATGCTGCAGCCGTGCAGGTAGGCCCAGAAGCCTGTCTGGGGCCTACTGCTGCAGAGATGGTCCTGTGCTGTCTGTCCTGCGGGAAGAAGCCGGACAATTGAGAAGACCCAGGGGAGGACCCGTCTTTGGAGAGGACCGACCTGGCACAAGTACTGCCGGGTCGGCTTAAAGGTTCTGGTACTGTGTTGCTGTTCATCTAAAACTACTACATCCTGTGGCAGAGGATCGTACAGTTCTATTGCTCTTTTCAAGTCTGTGGCAGAGACTTTTTGTTCGTGTTGCGCTCTGGCTGCTAGGTCAGTGAGAGGGACCTATCCGGGCGGGCAAAGATTTAATCTTGGACTGAAGGTATATTCCTCCCCAAGATTCCAAATTCCTTGGTGTGCTAAAGAAAAGGTATTTGAACTGCCCTACAACTCTTCTTCTACCTCTTTCCTGCTACTTCTTCAAGTTACTTCCTATTAAAGCATTGAAAATGTACTAAGTGACTGGTGCCTACATTGTCGGATACGAAGCTCAACATGGACTCTAAGTTCTGGTATTGGTAAAACTATGGGTAAAGAGGTGACAGTAACAGCCCGATAAAAATCAGCAGCTTCTTCGAGATTAGTGCTACATGTGGGGGCGTCGTCCGGGATTGTTTGATGTTGCCCTAAGCAACTCTGAGAAGTATTTCACCGAGAGTCTATGCTAAAAAGAAGTTTCTGGACTTTGTCACTTTTTCCAGGAGAAGAAGGGGTTAAACTGCAGGATTACATTTCTGACTGCGTAAGCTGTGGGTGAGAAGTAAAAGCCCGGGAGCTACGTGATCAAAGGAGCAAGTGGGAGGAGCTACACCTACTTGCTGCTGCGTAAGACACGTGTGTGTGTGTCTGGCGCCAAAAGAGAAGAGAGGCCTCGTGATCGTACTGAGAGGATCAGAGTGCAGCCATGTCTTCTTTTCCATTGATACCATCAACTGTGGGGTCCAAGATGTTTCCTACAAGTACCGCTGCGGGTGCTATGCTAACTGGAACCCTGCTGACGGATACAGGCATTCGTTTGAAGCCGCAGGGGCGGTTTGTGTTATACACTGTTGGAGATATTGAAGGGCTGGGCATGCTTTGCCACAAGTGTGAAGGACTGGCCATACATCTCCGTCCATTTGTTCGATGTTTGCAGTGCGGAGAATACTTATTCAAGGTGGAGCAACCTACAATGTCGCCCCGTGCTTATTGAGTGGACTGGGCTACAGGGATCACTATGGTAGAAACTACTGCCATTACTGCTGGAGAGCAACAGGCCTTATGCCGCGTACACACGGTCGGACTTTTCAGCTACAAAAGTCCAACGGACGCTGACGGACTAAAGCTGGCTGGTAATTCGATCGTGTGTGGGCTTCTCCGGACTTTCAACGTACTTTTTTAGCCTCAAATCCGACGGACTTTAGATTTGAAACATGCTTCAAATCTTTACGTCGTAACTACGACGGACCCCGAAGTCCGCTCATCTGTATGCCAGTCCTACGGACAAAAAAACGACGCATGCTCATAAGCAAAAACTAAACGGAAGCACTCGGTCTAGTAAAACTAGTGTTCGTATTGTAGGTAGCACATTCATCACGCTGCAAAATCTGTGATCGTTGAATGCAGCGCATTTTATTTCTTCTTTACGAATGCTCTAAAGAACGAAGGTGTTTTGCTGTTCATATTCAGAGTTCTCCCAAACTGATTTCTGGATTCTTTTTCTCTTTTTGATCTCATGAATGATATAGTATGCTTTTTAAAAACAATGTTTCCATACTAATAATACTTTTTACCTTTTATTTATTTATTTTTTTTAGGTTTGTAAAGTTACCACAAAGAACCCATTATTCTAGTTTTGTTTTTCTAGTGCTTATTTTTTAGTTTTTAGATAAAGTTAACCCAAAGCACCGTTTTTGGTTATGTAGATTTTTTTATTTTCAAGACTTACCACTTGAACATTATTAACATTAGTAATGTATTTTTGGTGTGTTTTTTCAAACTCAATGAGATTGTTGTCCCTTGTTAATTTAACATTGTGTGTAAAATCAATGATTTAAAAGAAAACACATAAAGTCTTTTGCTAAACTCAAAAAAGATCCATTTGTTCATGGTCAAAATAAAATAAAGAGGAAGTCAACGCTGGAAAAAGTCGGTGTACAAGAAAATTGGGATCTTGAGGAGTCCATATAAGAGGGAGCACAATCTGGTCCAAGAATCCCAGAGATCAACAGCACCAGCAGATGATCTAGATGTCCCCAGACTGTGGTCCTACAACAGCCTGCGTCTTCTGTCAGACCAGACTGAACCCAGGTCATCACTTTCTTCTCTTCCCTGCAGCCTTTCCTCCACGCTGCCCTGCAGCCTTCCCTGCAGCCTTCCCTGTAGCCTTCTTTGGAGGCTGTGGCTGTGGTGTTTCAGTTGTGGCAGGAGGAGGAGGAGGAGGAGGAGGAGGGGGGGCTGCCTCATGTAGTTGTGTGTTTCGGGTTAGCGTGCCCTGCAGCCCCTTCTGGATAGTTTCCCCAAATAGGCGCTCGCAAATGAGACGCTGCTCCCAATCCATTTGAAGAAGCCTGCTGGCTAAGTAGCAGTCATAGGACTCTTCTGCTTCGGGGGGGGCTTCTCAAAAAACGGGTGGCCTCTTGCATGAGGCGCAGGGATGCCTCCTGTGTGACCGTCCCCTTCCTGGCCCTTTTTTTGGGAAGGTGGAGGGGAAGCACTTGTGATTGGGTCATGCTCCTACTGGGCCCAGCCACCTCACTTGGCCCAGCCACCTCACTTGGCCCAGCCACCTCACTGGGACCAGCCACCTCACTGGGACCAGCCACCTCCTGCCTGACACTGGGCCCAGCCTCCTCCAGGATGATGGAGAATCCGCCCTCCTCCAGGCTGTCCATGGGCCCAGTCTCCTCCTGCCTGCCACTTTCCACACATTCCTCCTGGATGGACTCATCCTGTGTATAAAAAAAGGACATAGTTTTATTTATTTATTTGGGGTTCATCAATGACACACATTTTGCTTCTCATGACTAGCAAATTCAATGTGAATACATCTCTTTAATAAAAGAGTCTAATCAGACACCCTAATTTTTTATAGCAGGTGCCAAACATATTTAGCCACTCCTGTCAATTGATATGTATACACAATTTTGAGGCCAAAATTATTTTAGACAATTATAACATCCAGTTAACATCATTAATATTAGTACAGTAAATATTTGTTAATATAATTTACCTGACTCCAGATGGTCATATCCGGTTCATCCAGGATGGAAGACCCAGCTTGCTCCTCATCAGCCTCTGCTGGGGTGGAGGAAAGGGTGGAGGGAAGGGTTGAAAGTGATGCCCTAGCTTCATTCTGGTCATCAAGAAAACGGAGTTGATTGTAGTACCACAGCCTGGGTACATAAACATCATCTGCTGATGCTCCTGATCTAATTGATTCCTGGATCTTCTTATGCTCCCTCTTATACATATTCCTCAAGACCCCAATTTTCTTGAGCAATGTCTCCATTGTTGCTTCCGGGATGGTCGCCTGGACAAAGGACAGAAGTCTCTCCAGCGTTGACTTCCTCACATGCTTTGCATAATACTGAGGGTGTTTCACCTCCCACAAATTCCTCATCTCTCGATATTTAGATATGAAAGCTGTAAGGAACTCTGGATCCTTAAATAGGGGATTCATTATATCTGGAAAAGATAAAGTCACAAGACAAAAAACACTTATTATTAGGTTTCTGCTAACCCCTCATCATCTTCTCCCTATGTAGGCCTCATCAATCTATCAAGCCATATAGGCCGCTTGCTACAAAGTCATGACCTAAAACCAAAAAAAAAAATTACTTAAAATTACCTTCGTTTTGTAACGTCCTACGTCACCTACGCACAGAACGTAAGTACGACACGTGCGCAAGGCCCCTCTTTATACACTACGCATGTGTGAAACTCCGCCTGCGTCGCCCGCCCCTGACGTTCGAAATTAACTCATGTTCTCCGCCCCCTAATTCGACGCACAGAACGTACGTACGACACGTGCGCAAGGCCCCTCTTTATACACTACGCATGTGTGAAACTCCGCCTGCGTCGCCCGCTCCTGACGTTCGAAATTAACTCATGTTCTCCGCCCCCTAATTCGACGCACAGAACGTACGTACGACACGTGCGCAAGGCCCCTCTTTATACACTACGCATGTGTGAAACTCCGCCTGCGTCGCCCGCCCCTGACGTTCGATTTTAACTCATGTTCTCCGCCCATTTTTAGTTACGGCGCGTAGTGGGGTAAATAATGGCGGAGACACCTGACATGTTGACTACCTCAGGTAGCGAAAAAAGCCCGGAGGCTGGAACGTCAACCAGATCTGTGAGGCCTAGATTTAAGGCCTCCAATATGAGTTTTGAAGAGATGGTGGAGATGGTGGCCATTCTTCAAAAAAAGGACTATGATGGGAAGTATGGGCCGTACGCACGGCCAAATTTGCGCAAGGCCAAAATAATGGCAAAGGTGGTGGACACTTTACAGGCTTCTTTTGGGGTCCAGCGCTCCAAGGATCAACTTCGCAAAAGATGGTCTGACCTCAAGCTCAGGGAGCCGGATCAATACAGACGGATCCGTAAAGTGCTTAAAAAAAGTAAGTACTTGTCGTGTTTTTCTCTTGTGTTTATTACCTTGTATACTGCTCCATGTGCTTTTCCTTCCTATACGATTTTTTTGCTCTTCGTTTCAAACGATCTTTTAATAAACCTTGTTACATATCTATAGATATATCTATCTATATATATGTGTGTATATATAGATAGATATATAGATAGATATATATAGATAGATATATATATATTTATATAGATAGATAGATAGATAGATAGATAGATAGATAGATAGATAGATAGATAGATAGATAGATAGATAGATAGATAGATAGATAGATAGATAGATAGATAGATAGATAGATAGATAGATATAGAAATGTAAAACATTCTTTTGGAATATTTTAAGTTATCTTTTTTTTTTCTTTACATTTAGTTATATATTTAGATTTTGTTCCAGATATAGAGAGAGAGAGAGAGAGAGAGAGAGAGAGATCAAAAGATTATTAACTATATTTCGAGATATTGATATCTAGATATTTATCTATCCGATATGTCTTTATAATTTTAAATATTGAGGTAAAATAGGAACTCTACACAAACCACTTCACTCCAAATGTTTGAAAATTACTATGTACTAAAATATCTGTGTGCTAAGTAGATTACTAATTTTTTGTTTCACATAGGGGAAAATTCACTCAGCCAACAAGAAGACAGTCCAGCCCAAGCCAAACAACATGATTGGGAAATCAGCCCAAGCCCCACTGAGGATGTGGAGGAAGGAGAGGTGGGCGACATGGGCACCCCACCAGGTGAGTGTCTGACACACCAGCTTACGGTAATCTATGCATGGCTGTCTTTTCTTTAATGTCATTTTTCTACTCTATTTTAGGGGATCTGGTTGTGCTTGATTCAAGCAACAGTGCCACCCCCGAGGATGTGGAGGAATTATGCTACATGGGCACCCCACCAGGTCAGTGTCTGAGACAACAGCTTTATTATGGTAAGGTAAACTATGTATGTGTGCATATTTCTAAACACATTTTTTGGTTTCATTCCACTTTAGGTACAAGAAGTGACTATTTCACCTCAGACAGTGCCCAACGGCTAATTGGTCAAATAATGGCCTGGAATAAGGAGATCGATGAAATGCGTAATCGGCTGGATCGTATGCAGCAGGAAATGAAGGACATGATTGATGTTTTGGGTAGAATCTAAATGCCCTTTTTGAAACCCCAAAACATCGATCATGTCCTTCATTTCCTGTTTTGCTGACCCCATTCTGGGCCTTCTCTTTTTTTTTTTGGCTGAACATATATGGCTGTTTAACATAATTTAAAAAAGGAGGGCTGTTTCTAGAAAATACATAAAAAATCCACAAAAAAAAAAAAACTTGATTTAAAAAAACCAAAAAAAAAAAAAACTTGATTTTCCAAAAAACCAAAAAAAAAAACAAAAAACTTGATTTTATAAAAACCAAAAAAAAAAAAACTTGATTTAAAAAAACAAAAAAAAAAAAACTTGATTTTATAAAAACAAAAAAAAAAAAAACTTGATTTTATAAAAACCAAAAAAAAAAAAACTTGATTTAAAAAAACAAAAAAAAAAAAAAACTTGATTTTATAAAAACCAAAAAAAAAATAAAACTTGATTTAAAAAAACAAAAAAAAATAAATAAAAAAAAAAAGGATTTTAAAAAACCAAAAAAATAAACAAAAAAGGATTTAAAAAAAAAAGCCTGTTTGCGAAAATCAAAAAGGCAAAAAAATTTTTTTGTGGATTATGTAGAAATATTTAAATATAATTATATTTTTGCAAATTATTAAGATATCATTATATTTTTGTCTATGAACATTTTCTACTAAATGCATAACTGAATGCATAACAACGATAAATAAAAACATCTCCTTATAGGAATTAAATAAATGTGTGGTTTGTTATCAGTATCAGTTTGGTTATAATTGTAAAAAAGTTGTTTACAGTGGCAATGGAGCTTATTTAGACATTTAAAAGGAAAATACAGTTGGCACTACAACTGCTCAACCATAACCTAGGAGAATGCCCAAAAGAAAGGCAAGCAATAAATATAATTCCAGATTTCATCAATATTTTTTTTTTTATTTAAAAAAATTTTTTTATTAAAAAAAATTAAATATCCTGGCCCATTGCAATGGCCCCCCTACCCATAAAATAATTAACATATTGCTGTCTAACTTGACGGGCACTTTGGGGGGCCAAGCCAGTACGGACAGTATCCAGGCCCGTAAGGTTGTCATCTATAAGTCCGGCCTCAGGCCCAACTGTTCCTATATAATTTAGAGAATGTTTGTGTAAAAAGTTGTGCAGAATGCAGCACGATAAAATGATAAAATTAAGTTTGTATTCCGCCAAATTAATGGATGTTTGAAACAGGCGGAACCGGCTGGCCAGAATTCCAAACGCATTCTCAACCACTCTTCTAGCTCTGGCCAGCCGGAAATTAAAAACCCTCCTCTCCGGGGTGAGGGTTCTTTGGGGGAATGGCCTCATGAGGTGCTTGCTCAGAGCGAAGGCTTCATCGGCAATGAAGACAAAGGGGAGTCCTTCCACGTTATCCGCATCAGGTGGCAATCCCAGGCCACCACTCTGGAGATGCTGGCAGAACTCCGTCTGGGCAAATACTCCTCCATCCGACATCCGGCCATTCTTCCCCACGTCCACATATAAAAATTCATAGTGTGCCGACACCACCGCCATTAAAACAATACTGTGGAACCCCTTATAATTAAAATAGTATGACCCCGAATGGGGTGGTGGCACGATGTGGACATGTTTCCCATCTATAGCCCCTCCACAATTGGGAAAGTCCCAACGGCTGGCAAAATGGGATGCCACAGTCTGCCATTCCTGTGGCGTTGAAGGAAACTGGGGAATCAAACAAGAAAACCAAAATCATTAATTTGGAAGCTAACATTGCAAGAAAATTATACAATTAAAAACATTATTCCCCAGCATCAGTATAACATTAAATAATTTAATTCTTCTGGAATAACTAATATGGAAAGGCACACTTATCAGATTGCTCACCCCCTCTGATGGAACATTGATTACATTTTAGGGGGTTGTGAAATCCCTAAAAAAGATTACTTTTAGGACACGCAGGAATTTAGGGACTAAAAAGGCTACAAGACTGCAGTTGTCGCACTCTGCAGGTGCAGTTGCTAACCAGCTTACAGTAAATGAGGTAAGGTAAAAAGGCATTCATGTTGCAAGGAGTACACAATCACATGCAAGGGCAATTAATGAAAACACTTTGTGGCTTGCATATGATTTGATGATGGAAATGAGCTTCTGCTCATTTACTAAAGCACTGGAACAAATGCACTTGTAGAGTGCACATGCATTTTGCAAAGTGCAACATATATTTGCTTTAGACAAATCAACACCACAGAACATTCAAGCAAATTTTTACGAGGGTGGGGGGGGGGGGGGTTGGGAAATCAAGCTAATTGCTAATTATAAGCACACTAAATACACTCAAACAAAATACATTCAAAATGAGTAGACTAGGTGGATATGTTCCCATCATTGCATGCTGGGGAGGTTATTGAAGGAAAATATACATGCATGACAAAAAATAACAGGAAAAAAATCCAGCATGTGTGAGGATAAAAAGGGGACATTCACACTATATTGCAATGATGGTAAGTAGTGTTTGAAGCAAGAAATACATTACATTATCAAAGATTACATAAAAGAACATGTGATGCTAATAAAAGAAAAATATCTTACCTTAATATAGTCCTTCTGCAGGACCTGGATGATGGCAGAACAGGTCTCTGGGATAATGATCCCCAGAGCCTGGGGGGAGATGCCTGTCGAGAACTTGAGGTCCTGCAGGCTTCTCCCTGTCGCCAAGTACCGCAACGTGGCAACTAGCCTCTGCTCCGGAGTGATGGCTTGCCTCATGCAGGTATCCTGCCTGCTGATATAGGGGGTCAGCAAAGCCAACAAACGGTCAAAAACGGGGTCCGTCATCCGGAGAAAGTTCCTGAAATCCTCAGGATTATTCTCACGGATCTCACGGAGCAATGGCATGTGACAGAACTGGTCACGCTGGAGCAACCAATTCTTGGTCCATGAACTCCTCCTCGCCCTGTTCATGGACTGGTCTTGGTCTGAAGAATAAACTACAGCACCAAACACATACAATGCACGAGCTCGACGACGAGTACGTACAGGTAACATGGTTTCAAAACGGTCGGCTGGTCAGAACGCACTAAACAGAACGCACTGAAGAACAGCAAGGCCTGTGAAGAGCGACCTGAAAATCAGGAACGAGCAGACAATAAAACAAAGATTTCTCAATGCCAACTGACCAAACGCACTGAAAAGCAGATACAAACCTCACAAGCACAGACTGAACAACAGTTAAAACGAACTGAAAAATACGAGTCTCACAAGCGCGAATCGTCTCTCACCAAACTTCTACTAACACGAGATAAACACGAGATTAGCAGATGGAGCCCAAAGGGTGTCGTACGGGCTATTGAACTTCCGTTTTATAGTCTCGTCGGACTTGGTGTACGTCACCGCGTACTAGGCTGTCGTACTTTTGTGTGGTCGTGTGTAGGCAAGTCCGTTCGTTAGAAAGTCTGCCGCAAGTCCGCCGAAGGTACGCCGGAAGTATGTCGGACAGGCTGTCGGACTTTTGTAGCTGAAAAGTCCGACCGTGTGTACGCGGCATTAGTCTCATCTGCTACCGTGAGTGTTCCTGAGGGAGATGTTGCTGTTACTGCTTCATTAGCGGACATCACTTTTGTTTCTACTTCCACTACACCTATACCTGTTGCACCTGTCCAGAGGAAGGTGGGATATGTGAAGGCTTCCCGCGGCCGTGGTCGAGGCCTACCCCAGAGACTACCTGAACCAGAGCCGGAGGAGTACATGGATCCAGAGAAGTCCACAACAGGAACGGGTGAGAGATCAAAGGGGAACATATCTGGGACTCTGTAAATATTTGCAAGCAGAAGAGTTGAGAGAATCGGAGATAGATTCTTTGTCAGATCTCTCCGGAGATGATGATTTGTTTGAGACAATGTCACAGGAATTATTGTGGGCCCAGGGTGAAGATGTTGCTTCTACTTTTACCTTCTCAGAATGGATAGCCATGGATTCTGGGAAGACATCACCATGTGTGGAGTCGCACAGTACTATTACAGAGACATTGTCTAAAGTTACTAGTTCGTTTGAGTCTGAGCCGATAACCATGGGATCTATGGTGCGCAAATCGCCAAATTCTTGTGTGCCTCCTAGTCAGGGAAAAACCAGAACTTTACCTAGACTTGCCCGACTACAGAGAGTGCTCACCAAACGAGTTGCTAAAGAGTATGGTCTGGAATTTCCTTCTGTTACTAAAGAAGTTATGCAGGAAATTGAGGCTAATCGAGAGCAGTGGTACCGTGAAGCTGTTTGGGACTATTTGTCTGTACCAAAACCTTTCCGGAGAGCTGGTTATTCTGCTGCTATGGATGAACGTTTCAGTGGGTGTCTGTTACATTGGAACTATGGTCGGCACATCTATGCTGACAAAGTAGTCATTTGCAGACCCGGAAAAGATGACATTGTTTATTTTATCACCACCGAGGATAAACAGGGGAAGAAACTGAATTTACCGGATCCCCGGTTTTATTGGTGATTATGCATAGGGACTGTTATCTTCTGCTTTGCTAAAGAAAAGAGAACTTTGGGTTATATAGTTAGATAACACCAGGGTTAGAGAACTTCGTGATCAAGAGACTTCATTTATCTCGGCTAGGGATGAGCCGAACACCCCCCGGTTCGGTTCGCACCAGAACCCGCGAACGGACCGAAAGTTCGCACGAACGTTAGAACCCCATTGACGTCTATGGGACTCGAACGTTCGAAATCAAAAGTGCTCATTTTAAAGGCTAATTTGCATGGTATTGTCCTAAAAAGGGTTTGGGGACCCGGGTCCTACCCCAGGGGACATGTATCAATGCAAAAAAAACTTTTAAAAACGGCCGTTTTTTCGGGAGCAGTGATTTTAATGATGCTTAAAGTAAAAAAAAAAAAAGTGAAATATTCCTTTAAATATCGTACCTGGGGGGTGTCTATAGTATGCCTGTAAAGTGACGCGTGTTTCCCATGTTTAGAACAGTCCCTGCACCAAATGTCATTTTTAAAGGAAAAAATCTCATTTAAAACTGCTTGCGGGTTTAATGTCATGTCGGGTCATGGCAATATGGATGAAAATCAGTGAGACAAACGGCATGGGTACCCCCCAGTCCATTACCAGGCCCTTTGGGTCTTGTATGGATATTAAGGGGAACCCTGCACCCAAATTAAAATAAGGAAAGGTGTGGGGCCACCAGGCCCTATATACTCTGAACAGCAGTATACAGGCGGTGCAAACAAGACAGGGACTGTAGGTTTGTTGTTAAGTAGAATCTGTTTGTAATTTTGAACATTTTTAACGTGTTTAGCTCCAGCCAAAAAATCTTTTCTAAGCTTTTTGGAAAACATAGGGAAGGGTTATCACCCCTGTGACATTTGTTTTGCTGTCTTTCCTCCTCTTCAGAAGATTTCACCTCACTTTTTTGTCCCAATGAAAAATGTTTTTTGAAAATTTGGGTTTTTTTGTGGAACAAGGATTGGAAAGCATCAGTGGAAAGGAGAAATTGTTTTCCCATATTAACTCTTACAGGAGAGAATTTCCCTTCCTAGGGGTAGATTTCATCTCACTTCCTGTTGTCTCCTTCCGTTTGCAAGTAGGAGTCGTTTGTAAGTTAGATGTTTGAAAGTAGGGTCCTGCCCTATATACTCAGCAGAAATTTGGGCCTTAGGTGTTGCTGTGGCCACAACACTGTAAGCCCTCACAGGGCCCTGCTGTGAAATATTAGATCAAGAATTGTAATTACATGCCCCTGTTGAACAGGAGCTGAAAAATTAGACCTTAGGCACTGGTGCTGGTGCCACAACACTGCAACCCCTCACAGACACTCTAGTTGGAACGCAGGAACGAGCCCTTCTGCAAAGTATTGCTTCAAAAATTGTAATTACACGCCCCTGTTAGACAGGGGCAGAAAAATTGGGCCTTAGGCACTGGTGCTGGTGCCACAACACTGCAACCCCTCACAGACACTCTAGTTGGAACGCAGGAACGAGCCCTGCTGCAAAGTATTGCATCAAAAATTGTAATTACACGCCCCTGTTAGACAGGGGCAGAAAAATTGGGCCTTAGGCACTGGTGCTGGTGCCACAACACTGCAACCCCTCACAGACACTCTAGTTGGAACGCAGGAACGAGCCCTGCTGCAAAGTATTGCATCAAAAATTGTAATTACACGCCCCTGTTAGACAGGGGCAGAAAAATTGGGCCTTAGGCACTGGTGCTGGTGCCACAACACTGCAACCCCTCACAGACACTCTAGTTGGAATGCAGGAACGAGCCCTGCTGCAAAGTATTACATCAAAAATTGTAATTACACGCCCCTGTTAAACAGGGGCTGAAAAATTGTGCCTTAGGCACTGGTGGTGGTGCCCAGAACCAAAAATGTTCTTACAAGCTATCAGCGTGATGATTGAGGAGGAAGAGGATAATTACTCAGGGATAGTCACTCAGCATCAGCATAGGCAGTCTTTGAAGGGATCTGAGATTTCAAAAAAAATTATTCGGTTACATCAGCATCAGGTGCTTGGTAGCTGGTGGTGATCCAAGACTCATTCATTTTTATGAAGGTCAGCCGATCGACCGAGTCGGTGGACAGACGCACCCTGTGATCGGTTACCACGCCTCCAGCAGCACTGAATGTGCGTTCCGAAAGAACGCTGGATGCAGGACAGGCCAGTAGCTCAATTGCATACTGTGCAAGCTCTGGCCAGTGATCCATCCTCAAGACCCAGTAACCCAGAGGATTTTCGGTGGGAAAGGTGTCCAAGTCTGATCTTGCCCCTAGGTATTCCTGCACCATGTAAAACAGACGCTGGCGATGGTTGCTGGAACCGATCATACCTTGGGGCTGCGGACCAAAAAATTGTCTGAACGCATCGGTCAGACGGCCACCTTCTCCACCGCTCCTTCTTTGACTGACCGAAGCCTCAGCAACACGTTGTCCAGAAACAGGAGTTTGTAACCTCCCAGTCTCTGGGAACGCGTTGCACAGACCTTTCTGCAAGGCCTCCCGAAGATGTTTCATCCTCTGCTCCCTCTGCGATGGCAAGATAAGGTCCGCAACCTTACCCTTGTAACGTGGATCAAGGAAGGTTGCCAGCCAGTATTGGTCCTTCTCCTTGATACCACGAATACGAGGATCCTTACGCAGGCTTTGCAGGATCAGGGAGGCCATGCAGCGTAGGTTTGCTGAGGCATTCGGTCCGGAGTCCTCTGGGTCACTAAGAACGACATGGTCCGCAGCCACCTCCTCCCAGCCACGTACAAGTCCATGTGTTTCTTGGGACTGATCCCTTAAAGACTGCTGCTGATGCTGAGTGCCAGGCTCCACCTCCATACTGACACAATCTTCCTCCTCCTCCTCTTCCTCCTCGTCCTCTTCCTGTGTGATCGGCGGGCACGCAGGAACACTGTCTGGATAAAGGGGGCCTTGAGAGCTAAGGAAGTCCTCCTCTTCCTGCCTCTGTTCTGCCTCAAGTGCCCTGTCCATTATTCCACGCAGCGTGTGCTCCAACAGGTGGACAAGGGGGACAGTGTCACTGATGCATGCACTGTCACTGCTCACCATCCTCGTGGCCTCCTCGAATGGTGACAGGACAGTGCATGCATCCCTGATCATGGCCCACTGGCGTGGGGAAAAAAAACCAAGCTCCCCTGACCCTGTCCTGGTGCCATAGTCGCACAGGTACTCATTGATGGCCCTCTGCTGCGTGTGCAGCCGCTGCAGCATGGCCAACGTTGAGTTCCACCTGGTGGGCATGTCACAGATTAGGCGGTTCTTGGGCAGGTTAAACTCCTTTTGGAGGTCCGTCAGCCGAGCACTGGCATTATATGACCGGCGGAAATGCACACAGACTTTCCTGGCCTGCCTCAGGACATCCTGTAAGCCCGGGTACCTGCCCAAGAACCGCTGCACCACCAAGTTAAGGACGTGAGCCAAACAGGGCACATGGGTCATTTGTCCCTGTCGGAGGGCAGAGAGGAGGTTGGTGCCATTGTCGCAAACCACCATTCCTGCCTTAAGTTGGCGTGGCGTCAACCACCTCTGAACCTGCCCCTGCAGAGCTGACAGAACCTCTGCCCCAGTGTGGCTCCTGTCCCCCAAGCACACCAGCTCAAGCACCGCATGGCATCTTTTGGCCTGCGTACTTGCGTAGCCCCTTGAATGCCTACGGAGCACCGCTGGTTCCGAGGAAGAGGCCATGGAGGAAGAAGAAGAGGAGGGGGTGGAGGAGAGAGGTGTGTCACAATCAGCATTTTGGAGGCGTGGTGGCGGAACAACCTCCAACACTACTGCACCTTGTCCTGCATCCTTCCCAGCTGCCAGCAGAGTCACCCAATGTGCCGTGAAACTTAGGTAACGTCCCTGTCCATGCCTGCTGGACCATGAGTCAGCGGTAATATGCACCTTACTGCTGACCGCCCTGTCCAGCGAGGCATGGACATTGCCTTCCACATGCCGGTAGAGAGCCGGAATCGCCTTCCGTGAGAAAAAGTGGCGTTTGGGTACCTGCCACTGAGGAACCGCACATTCCACAAACTCACGGAAGGGGGCAGAGTCTACCAACTGAAAAGGCAGCAGTTGAAGTGCTAGCAATTTTGCCAAGCTAGCATTCAACCGCTGGGCATGTGGATGGCTGGGAGCAAACTTCTTTCGGCGGTGCAGCAGCTGGGGCAGGGAAATTTGCCTGGTACAATCTGACGTCGGTGTACCAAAAGCAGATTGCCCACAAGTACTTGGCTGTGACACACCTAATTCTACACCTTCATTCCTCTCACTGCAGGTCTCAGAGAGGACTGAAGGTCTAGTGGGGTTGGAAATCTCAGCTGATGAGGAGCAAGGAGAGATCCTCTTTGTTCTTTGGTGTGGGTCTTTTAGATACGCTTGCCAACGAACTGCATGGCAGGTCAACATATGTCTGGTCAAGCATGTGGTACCCAAGCGGGAGATGTTTTGGCCACGCGAGATACGCTTGAGACATATGTTGCAAATAGCAGCGGTGCGATCTGATGCACTCGTCTCAAAAAAGGCCCACACCAAAGAACTTTTTGAATAACGCGCAGAGACTGCAGCGCCCTGCACATGTGGAGCTTTGGGGTGTGATGCAGTCAATGTGCTGCCCTTAGGCTGGCCCCTGGAGGGCATCCTGCCTCGTTGGTGATGTGCCGCCGCCTCCTCCTCCTCCTCCTCTCTCCTATCAGGCACCCACGTTGAGTCAGTGACCTCATCATCCCCTCCCTCCTCATCACTGGAGCAAACCTGGCAGTATGCTGCAGCAGGGGGAGCATGACTGCCAGATTGCTGTCCTTCTTGGGCACCCCCTCTGTCCGTGCTCATGTTACTGCCTTCATCGAGCTCAGTATCGTCATCAGAGCCTTCCAAACGCTGGGCATCCTCCTGGAGCATGTACCCAACACTGTGGTCAAACAGTTCGAGGGAATCCTCATGAGGACATGGTGGAGCTAGGGAAGGAGTCACTGATGACATTGAGCTGAGGGAAGAGGCCGCTGCTTTGCCAGACAAAGCACCCAGGGCATGGGTGAGAGAGGATGAGGAGGATGAGGACGGCTTGGTCATCCACTCGACCAAGTCTTCCGCATGTTGCGGCTCAACACGGCCAGCTGCCGAAAAAAAGGCCAAGCGTGTCCCATGGCCACGTGCTGATGAGGATGCACCGTCTCCACGACCAGCACTAGACACAGAGCCTGCTTGCCCTCTCTTATTGGCTTGTGACTGTCTGCTTCTCCTTCTTGGCCTTCCAGACATACTAATGGCCTGTAGCTGCACTAAGCTGGGATAGAACACCTGTAATTTTCTTCAGGTAGCTTTATATACTGTAACCAGACAAGCCTGCCTGTCAGTAGGAAGATAACAGGAACGGATCTAGCTGAACACTGTGAGCAGGACGCACTGTACTAAATGTAAATAGTCTAGCTGCCTGACCGTGGTACTAATAGGATCAAATAGAACACCTGTAATTTTCTTCAGGTAGCTTTATATACTGTAACCAGACAAGCCTGCCTGTCAGTAGGAAGATAACAGGAACGGATCTAGCTGTACACTGTGAGCAGGACGCACTGTACTAAATGTAAATAGTCTAGCTGCCTGACCGTGGTACTAATAGGATCAAATAGAACACCTGTAATTTTCTTCAGGTAGCTTTATATACTGTAACCAGACAAGCCTGCCTGTCAGTAGGAAGATAACAGGAACGGATCTAGCTGAACACTGTGAGCAGGACGCACTGTACTAAATGTAAATAGTCTAGCTGCCTGACCGTGGTACTAATAGGATCAAATAGAACACCTGTAATTTTCTTCAGGTAGCTTTATATACTGTAACCAGACAAGCCTGCCTGTCAGTAGGAAGATATCAGGAACGGATCTAGCTGAACACTGTGAGCAGGACGCACTGCACTAAATGTAAATAGTCTAGAAGATAACAGGAACGGATCTAGCTGAACACTGTGAGCAGGACGCACTGCACTAAATGTAAATAGTCTAGAAGATAACAGGAACGGATCTAGCTGAACACTGTGAGCAGGACGCACTGCACTAAATGTAAATAGCAGGAACGGATCTAGCTGAACACTGTGAGCAGGACGCACTGCACTAAATGTAAATAGTCTAGAAGATAACAGGAACGGATCTAGCTGAACACTGTGAGCAGGACGCACTGCACTAAATGTAAATAGTCTAGAAGATAACAGGAACGGATCTAGCTGAACACTGTGAGCAGGACGCACTGCACTAAATGTAAATAGCAGGAACGGATCTAGCTGAACACTGTGAGCAGGACGCACTGCACTAAATGTAAATAGTCTAGAAGATAACAGGAACGGATCTAGCTGAACACTGTGAGCAGGACGCACTGCACTAAATGTAAATAGCAGGAACGGCTCTAGCTGAACACTGTGAGCAGGACGCACTGCACTAAATGTAAATAGCAGGAACGGATCTAGCTGAACACTGTGAGCAGGACGCACTGCACTAAATGTAAATAACAGGAACGGATCTAGCTGAACACTGTGAGCAGGACGCACTGCACTAAATGTAAATAGTCTAGAAGATAACAGGAACGGATCTAGCTGAACACTGTGAGCAGGACGCACTGCACTAAATGTAAATAGCAGGAACGGATCTAGCTGAACACTGTGAGCAGGACGCACTGCACTAAATGTAAATAGCAGGAACGGATCTAGCTGAACACTGTGAGCAGGACGCACTGCACTAAATGTAAATAGCAGGAACGGATCTAGCTGAACACTGTGAGCAGGACGCACTGCACTAAATGTAAATTGCAGGAACGGATCTAGCTGAACACTGTGAGCAGGACGCACTGCACTAAATGTAAATAGTCTAGAAGATAACAGGAACGGATCTAGCTGAACACTGTGAGCAGGACGCACTGCACTAAATGTAAATAGCAGGAACGGATCTAGCTGAACACTGTGAGCAGGACGCACTGCACTAAATGTAAATAGTCTAGAAGATAACAGGAACGGATCTAGCTGAACACTGTGAGCAGGACGCACTGCACTAAATGTAAATAGCAGGAACGGATCTAGCTGAACACTGTGAGCAGGACGCACTGCATTAAATGTAAATAGTCTAGAAGATAACAGGAACGGATCTAGCTGAACACTGTGAGCAGGACGCACTGCACTAAATGTAAATAGCAGGAACGGCTCTAGCTGAACACTGTGAGCAGGACGCACTGCACTAAATGTAAATAGCAGGAACGGATCTAGCGGAACACTGTGAGCAGGACGCACTGCACTAAATGTAAATAACAGGAACGGATCTAGCTGAACACTGTGAGCAGGACGCACTGCACTAAATGTAAATAGTCTAGAAGATAACAGGAACGGATCTAGCTGAACACTGTGAGCAGGACGCACTGCACTAAATGTAAATAGCAGGAACGGATCTAGCTGAACACTGTGAGCAGGACGCACTGCACTAAATGTAAATAGCAGGAACGGATCTAGCTGAACACTGTGAGCAGGACGCACTGCACTAAATGTAAATAGCAGGAACGGATCTAGCTGAACACTGTGAGCAGGACGCACTGCACTAAATGTAAATTGCAGGAACGGATCTAGCTGAACACTGTGAGCAGGACGCACTGCACTAAATGTAAATAGTCTAGAAGATAACAGGAACGGATCTAGCTGAACACTGTGAGCAGGACGCACTGCACTAAATGTAAATAGCAGGAACGGATCTAGCTGAACACTGTGAGCAGGACGCACTGCATTAAATGTAAATAGTCTAGATAGAAGATAACAGGAACGGATCTAGCTAAACTGAATACAGTGTATATATATATATGCAACACCTGGGATGCATATATATACACAATACACTGTAAGTGCAGCTAACTGACTGACTGTTCTGCCTAATCTATCTAACTCAAATCAAATGACACTGTCTCTCTCTCTCTCTCTATCTCTCAGCACACCGGAACACACACTACACAGGGCCGCCGTGCAGGCGGCCTTATATAGTGTGGGGTGTGTACTAAATCCCCTGAGCCATAATTGGCCAAAGCCACCCTGGCTTTGGCCAATTACAGCTCTCTCTACTGACGGCGCTGTGATTGGCCAAGCATGCGGGTCATAGTGCATGCTTGGCCAATCATCAGCCAGCAATGCACTGCGATGCCGCAGTGAATTATGGGCCGTGACGCGCCACACGAATTTAGCGCGAACGGCCCATATCGTTCGCAATTCGGCGAACGGGCGAACAGCCGATGTTCGAGTCGAACATGGGTTCGACTCGAACACGAAGCTCATCCCTAATCTCGGCCCTTCTATATCCAAAGACTCTTTGCTACACTGGAGTCTTTTGCTAAATAGTGGAGTCTGCCCAGAGATAGGGACGGACTTTTAAGTTACTTTCAGTTCACCTTGCAATGAGAAAAAAAGAAATGTTTGAAAGAAAGTGTCATTCTCTTGGGAGTGAGGCTTTGCTCCTAAATTGTTTAATGATACTAATGTATATTGTATGTGTTTAACTTTATCTTTCAGGTATAACCAGATTATCTATCAAGCTGTTAGGTCTTGCAGTTAGATAGATAGTGGGGTTCTGTGATATGACTAATGTTAATATGCTGTTGTATTAATGTTTGAATTGTATTTTTTTCTTTCTTACTGCCTTTCTTCTTCCCAATCCAAGTTTTCTGTTCAAATACCTACTCTCAGGCTTGAGAGTCATATTTTTGGCAAACGTTGAGGACAACGTCTATTCTAGTTGGGGGAGTATGTAGCGCTGATAGATTTCTAATCTACTGCTTATATGTAAATTTAGTGGGTCATTTGTTCTGTACATAGTTCAGAATTAATCTATGGCTAAATTAGCCTCTATTCCAGCATTGGCAGTGTTGCGTGCAGTTCCACACTGTTGCCTGTAGATGTCATTGTCACTATGGGTCGGTGTTGGAAAGCAACCAGCTGAAGTATATTGAGTGCTCTTCTTTCCCAGAGGTGACTCGGCAGAGGTGGTCCACTGCTATGCATGCTGGGAGAGGGTACTTAAGGGCAGGGGCCATTTTTCTTTCTCTTTCGCCTGTTGGCCCTCCTGGCCTAAAGGTATGTGACCGGAAGTTCTACTTCATGGCCCTCCACGCCGGAGGGCTGCGATGCTGCAGCCATGCAGGTAGGCCCAGAAGCCTGTCTGGTGCCTACTGCTGCGGAGATGGTCCTGTGCTATCTGTCCTGTGGGAAGAAGCCGGACAATTGAGAAGACCCAGGGGAGGTCCCGTCTTTGGAGAGGACCGAGTGGAATGCTGGTGTCTCAAGAGGGGCCTGGTGACTCAATTGGAGGATGCATCTCAGTCTAACCTATCGCACAAGTACTGCCGGGTCGGCTTAAAGGTTCTGGTACTGTGTTGCTGTTCATCTAAAACTACTACATCCCGTGGCAGATGATCGTACAGTTATATTGCTCTTTTCAAGTCTGTGGTAGAGACTTTTTGTTCGTGCTGCGCTCTGGCTGCTAGGTCAGTGAGAGGGACCTATCCGGGCAGGCAAAGATTTAATCTTGGACTGAAGGTATATTCATCCCCAAGATTCCAAATTCCTTGGTGTGCTAAAGAAAAGGTATTTGAACTTCCCTGCAACTCTTAATGTTTGTTTTTCGACGAATGGGCGAACACCCAATGTTTGAGTCGAACTCATGATTATTCTAAAAGGAAAAATTTGCGCTAGGTGTAAATTGTTGTAAAGAAATATAAATCTATGAAAAAATATATATATTGTGCTCAAGTGTACAAAAAATAAATCTATGAAGAAATATCCTGCAGCTATACGCTATAACCCTGATAGGGGGCACCACTAAAAATGTATATAAAGAGCGCAGCGCTGGATTTAAATATACAGTGAAAGATATACAGTGAAAAATATTTAAACAGTGAAAAATATTTTGTTATGTGCAAATAAAACTGTGCACATTAATCACCAAAATAATGTCCATAAATTAAACACAACCAAGATATGATTAAACGTCCATGAAACACGTGAAACACTACTCTGGATATCTGACTTCCACCGCTGTGAGACCCGTCACCAGAAGTGGAAGTCAGATATCCAGAGTGGTGTTTCACGTGTTTCATGGACGTTTAATCATATTTTGGTTGTGTTTAATTTATGGACATTATTTTGGTGATTAATGTGCACAGTTTTATTTGCACATAACAAAATATTTTTCACTGTTTAAATATTTTTCACTGTATATCTTTCACTGTATATTTAAATCCAGCGCTGCGCTCTTTATATACATTTTGAGTCAAACTCATGTTTGACCCAAACATAAAGCTCATCCCTAGGCAACACTACAAATTCACAAATCTGTTAAATAAATGCTTGGTGGATGTCCTAAAGTGTTACAAGTACATGGTGTTACTGAACAGTACAGTTCGGTACAGCACAATACAAACTTTGAAAAGACCCAATTAACATTAAATAAGTAAAACATTATTAGAAGAAATACAAGAAAAGGCAGCAAAGGATTGATTTCCCAAAGAGTTAGCAATCAGAATGAAAGTACAACAAAAGCCCCCTTATTGGTCCTTCTAATCATGCTAGCCATAGTTTAAGGCCAGGCATTATGGTTTAAAAAAAATCCTCCCATGTAAATTTGCACATAAATTTACTGGACAATGAATCTTCCAACCGCAGGATTCACCTCAAGCCCATAGTATCCACAAATCTGAACCTCATGCCATAAACAGATGTACCCGGCATAAGCCTTTGAAAGTCCTGACAGTTGGAAGAGATGGGATGCACTCAGTTCAGTGGTTCAATACACACAAGTGAAACATTTAACACTCCCATTCCTATGTTTTGCTCCACATGAGTGAGCAGAAAAGGCCAGCGCCGACTATGTAATCAAGCACTAGTGTATGCTGAGCATACATACTGTGTATTGTCATATGATTCTCTATTTTATTACAGTAAATAATGGTACAATAGCAGTTTTTTCAGAGGAAGTAGCATGATCGAAAACAGATTTCACTCCAAATCATTTTAGAGTAGGGGGAGCATATTTTTGAATCAATCAATCAATTTCAGTTGCTATGGGGTACTGCACGCTCCACATTTTTAACCACTTGCTTACAGGGCACTTTCACCCCCTTCCTGCCCAGGCCAATTTTCAGCTTTCAGCGCTGTTACACTTTACAAAAATATAAAATAAAGAATAAGGCGCTATACATGTTCATATACAAAAAACTGGCAGAAAGGAAATACTGCAACACTGCAAACACTGCAGGTTTCATAGGGTTCTATGGGTTATTTGTGTGGTTGGGGTGGGGGTGCTGTGGCGCTGATGTAGTGTTTTTGTTTAAGATGAGGTGTGCCAGTCTCTTTCCCCCTTTGACAGGAAGAGTGCGCGATAGTGGTTTTGATGTCACTTCTGGTTTCCGGTAATGCGGAAGTGCACTAGTGGTGTCAGTACACAGGGGGGGAGTGGCCTTGATCCAGGTCTGAGCAGGGGCGGAGGACACTCTACTGGCACATATATTGTGCAGCATGTGCATCCTGGACACACCAGGGTGTCATTTTTTTTGGTATAAATTATGCATATCTACATTCCTGTACACTGCAGTATGTCTGGTCTTTTGCATTGTTGTTTAAGGCAAGTTTTGTACTTTGAGTTGTATATCTAGAGGGGATTTCTATTTTAGTATTGTTCCACTACTAGCTTGTGATGAGGAAGTGCAGACTGTTTGCTATTTGCTGGGGGGAACATTTATTTGGTAAGCCCTAGTATGTATACAACTATTTTCTTGATCACTTTTTTGTTTGGTAATCTCATGGGGTTTCACTGTTTTTCTTTCATAGGGATTTTATATGATTTGCCCACTTGGCCTAATAAGTTGCATGCAGAGTGGTTTTGCCTATATAGGATTTTTGATATATTATTATATGGGGTAAGGGAAAAAATGTATATATATATATATATATATATATATATATATATATATAATGTGTGTATTTGGAGTTACACATATATGGTCTTAGTTGACACATAGGTTTAACGTTTATTATTCAAGGTTCAGTTGCTGGTTTCCTTTCCAATCCTCAGTATAACAAGTACTCCCTCCTTTGTTAGCCTGTGAATCTTTGGTGGTAATTCTTAAATTCTGCGGGATAATGACTTCTCAGGTATGTCAGGTATGTATATGCATCATAAACCTCTATATCAGTATATAAAAGTTCCTTGGGCGGTAGCTTGTAGGCTAGCCTTTAACTTATGCCCCCCAGACCAGGCCTCTACCCATGTCTGGGGGGGGTTAAGGGATGAAGGGAAAAGAGGGGAGGTTCTCTTCTCTTTTCTACTTTTTTTTTGCCATTTTGCTTCTTGATGTTGGGGACTGATGTACTTGTACGTAATACCTGTATTTATTAGTGTATTTAGGTATTATGTATATATTGTTTATTAGATTTAGTGGACCATCATGTATAGTATCTCACAAAAGTGAGTACACCCCTAACATTTTTGTAAATATTTTATTATATCTTTTCATGTGACAACACTGAAGAAATTACACTTTGCTAAAACGTAAAGGGGTGTGTGGACAGTTTGTATAGCAGTGTAAATTTGCTGTCCGCTCAAAATAACTCCACACACAGCCATTAATGTCTAAACCGCTGGCAACAAAAGTGAGTACACCCCTAAGTGAAAATGTCCAAATTGGGCCCAAAGTGTCAATATTTTTTGTGACCACCATTATTTTCCAGCACTGCCTTAACCCTCTTGGGCATGGAGTTCACCAGAGCTTCACAGGTTGCCACTGGAGTCCTCTTCCACACCTCCATGATGACATCACGGAGCTGGTGGATGTTAGAGACCTTGCGCTCCTCCACCTCCCGTTTGAGAATGCCCCACAGATGCTCATTAGGGTTTAGGTCTGGAGACATGCTTGGCCAGTTAATCACCTTTACCCTCAGCTTCTTTAGCAAGACAGTGGTCGTCTTGGAGGTTTGTTTGGGGTCATTATCATGTTGGTACTGCCCTGTGGCCCAGTCTCCAAAGGGAGGGGATCATGCTCTGATTCAGTATGTCACGGCACATGTTGACATTCATGGTTCCCTCCATGAACTGTAGCTCCCCAGTGCCGGCAGCACTCATGCAGCCCCAGACCATGACACTCTCACCACCATGCTTGACTGAAGGCAAGACACACTTGTCTTTGTACTGCTCACCTGGTTGCAACCACACACACTTGACACCATCTGAACCAAATAAGTGTATCTTGGTCTCATCATACCACAGGATATGGTTCCAGTAATCCATGTCCTTAGTCTGCTTGTCTTCAGCAAACTGTTTGCGGTCTTTCTTGTACATCATCTTTAGAAGAGGATTCCTTCTGGGACAGTCATGCAGACCAATTTGATGCAGTGTGCGGTGATCCCCCACCCCCTCAACCTCTGCAGCAACGCAGCACTCATACATCTATTTCCCAAAGACAACCTCTGGATATGACGCTGAGCATGTGCACTGAACTTCTTTGGTCGACCATGGTGAGGTTTGTTCTTAGTGGAACCTGTCTTGTTAAACCGCTGTATGGTCTTGGCCACCGTGCTGCAGCTCAGTTTCAGGGTCTTGGCAATCTTCTAATAGCCTAGGCCATCTTAATGTAGAGCAACAATTCTTTTTTTCAGATCCTCAGAGAGTTCTTTGCCATAAAGAGCCATGTTGAACTTCCAGTGACCAGTATGAGAGAGCGAGAGCGATGACACCAAATTTAACACACCTGCTTCCCATTCACACCTGGGACCTTGTAACACTAACGAGTCACATGAGAGAAAATGACTAATTGGGCCCAATTTGGACATTTTCAATTAGGTGTGTACATTCATGGCTGTGTGTTAAAGGGGTTGTAAACCCTCGTGTTTTTTTCACCTTAATGCATCCTATGCATTAAGGTGAAAAAACACCTGGCAGTGACCGGCCCCCTAGTCTCCCCCCCCGTTTTACTTACCTAAGCCCCGTATTCCCCTCGGCTATCCCACTGTCCCTCCCTCCACGGCTCTTGATTGGATAGATTGATAGCAGCGCAGCCATTGGCTCTTGCTGCTGTCAATCAAATCCAATGATGCTGTCACCGGGGGGGCGGGGCCAAGTCTGGCATTTGTGTTTTTGGATGCAAATGCTGGACTCGGGAGCGTGCCCACAAGGTAACCCCTCCGGGAGAGCGCTTCTCCTAGGGGGTTATCTCATGCAGGGAGGAGCCGCGAGAGCTGCCGAGGGACCCCAGAAGAGAATGTTCAGGCCACTCTATGCAAATTGAGCTGCACAGTGGAGGTAAGTATGATATGTTTGTTATGTTTAAAAATGAGCCTTTACAAGTTATTTTGAGAGGACAGCAAATTTACACTGATATACAAGCTGTGCACTCACTACTTTACATTGTAGCAAAGTGTAATTTCTTTAGTGTTGTCACATGAAAAGATAAAATAAAATATTTACAAAAATGTGAGAGGTGTACTCACTTTTGTGATAAACTGTATATATGTCTCGATGTGGATCCTGAAGAAGCAAATAGATCATGAAACACGTTGATCTAAGAAACCATATATGACATGACTTATGTAGGAATTCAGTGAACGTGTATAGATGGTCATACCCCACAAGTGTGAAATGCACAGTTTAATTTTTGTAATAAACTGTTATGGATTTTGTTTGTGCTGTGTTATCTCTATGAGGTACTATTGGTCCTATTTTTGTGTACCCTCATCCCACCTGGTTACCTGATGGGTTGAGGGACATTTGGTCTTGATTGTTTTTGTTACTTACTTTTGTTTTGATGACATGAGTTGACCCAGAGACCACTTTAGTAATTGAGTATTTAAAGTGAATCTGTCATGTGCTTCTCTGTCTTGTAGTAAACTAGGGACAGTCAAGAAGAACCCCTGAACTCAGCGGGGGACACAGGCATCTAACACATCAGAAAGTGTGCTGGATGTAAAGATCCTTCAAGCAGTATGGCTCAGCAATGAAGCGAAGATTTTACAAAGGGGAGCCCAGACAAGTAGGTATGGAATGCCTTTTTTGCAGGAGTTCTTTTTAAAATATATTCTTTTTTTTTTTTTGTCACTAGCTTACTTTAGTTGAATTTCTAATTTTTTTGAATACTTAAGTAAATCTTACATACTGAATTAAAATCACCATAGCCAAATGCAATTGATGCTTAGAAAATCTCAGTGTTTTTCTTCATTTCTCCAAATAAGCATCTTTTGGTAATTTCATGCATCCAGGACCTCCATTTTCAGTTAAGTTGAAAGGCCAGCAGATGGATCCACTTGAACTGATGCGCTGTCTCTTTGTAGACTGTTGGTAATGACATCTGCAATTCAAGCAGAGTGGATCGTGTAGGCTGGACAATATGCTTTAGAAAGCAAAGGCTTTGTACAGCTTTAATTTATATACATTTATATGTATATGACATTGTTATTAGAGAGCTTTGGATATTGGCTAACTAATATCAGATTAATGTAGAACGGCTGAGCAAAACACTTTGTTACAGTTCATTCTACCTGAAATGTATGAGGGCCCTAACAGTGAGTTTTGTTTTTTGCCCTTTTGGGTCTGTTATATATAGTATGTAATTAAAAGTGTTTTTCTACATTTGTTTGGTAAGTGAAAAATACCTATTGATCCTTATAGAAATCTGTTGTTGTCCTGTGCACTCTACCGTTGCTGCACTGTCTTCAGTTAGTCTTGTTCTTATTTCTCTCTCTGAACTACAGAACATCTCACCCTATGCTATAGAGAGGAGGTGTTCTGTAACCCTAACACACCTTCTGTACTAGGGTTAACATTTTACTCCTCCATGGATATGGTACAGTAAGTAAGCATTGTCACCCTAGGACAAGAAGTGTGTTATAGGCAGAATCACCAGGTAAGAAAAAAAGAAAAGAGCCTGAAAAGAAATACAACCATCACATCTAAGGACTGAAAGTTTGCAAATTATGCAGTATATGTGCTCACTCTTTGGTTTAGACACACTTTAAACATTTTTAATATTGAATGTAGTGTGCCTGTACAGAACACTTTGATTTAGTTGAGTCTAGTTTGTAGTGTATTTGTAATCAGCTTTTGAATCTGATGTTCTGTTTTCAATTGGCCTGCATCAGCGAGTGATTGGACACTGAAGGAGCAGCAGCACACTGATTAAGTCATCATTCTCCTCTCTACTCCTATCAGGTAGCTTCTAGTGTTATATGGAGGGCATTGTTGATTTACAATGCTGCCCCTTCCTGTTCCAGTTCTGCTACGTATAGGGGATTGGCTTGAAGACTGATTTAGTTACATTGAGAGCTGTAAAGAAATACATATCATGATTTTACTCCATATTTTTTGTATGAGCATTAGGTTTGTATTTTATTATATTTACAACGTAAAATGCACAGTATGTTCATGCAGTATCAGAAGACTGTCAAGCAAAATGGAGGTGACTGAGAAACTGGTAGTTTCGGAACAAATTTTCTCATGTATGATGTATCTCACTTAATAACCGTTTCTTACGCCCTCTTAGGAATCAATCAGCTTTTCTCTATCTGTTGCTAGGGCATTTAGAACAGGTAAGGACATCGCTGATTGGATGTTTAAAGGAAACATACATAATGCCTATTATAATTTAGTTAGTATTAAGGAAACATGGTTTGATTCTTATAACTTGGCTGTAAGGTTGGCCATCCATGGTTAGATTTTCATTCAAATGTTCTGAAAACACATTCATCAGAACATTATTTCTTACCGTCATTGAGTTAACTAATTTTGTTTGAAAATTTGGCTCTTTAGAATTTTCTCTTTGCCACAGTCAAATCGAATGCAGATTAGACCCCACTAATGCAACGTACACACAGTCGGACTTTTCGACCGGACTGGTCCGCCGGACTTTCCGCCTGACTTTTTTTACGAACGGACTTGCCTACACACGACCGGACTACAGACGGCCTTGCCTACACATGACCGGACTTTCTGGTGGACCTATTTTCCGACGGAGTTATGGCAGACTTTCCAAATGCCCACACACGAACAAGTCCGTTCATTTTGAACGTGGCTCGGGTACGACGGGACTAGAAAAGGAAGTCAATCTCGCCGTTTTTATCGGCGAGATTGACACCTTGTGAGCCCCGTCGCGGGGCATACCAGGCCCTTAGGTCTGGTATGGATTTTAAGGGGAACCCCCTACGCTGAAAAGACGGCGTGGGGTCCCCCCAAAAGACCCCTATCCGAGCACGCAGCCTGGCCAGTCAGGAAAGGGGGTGGGGACGAGCGAGCGCCCCCCCTCCTGAACCGTACCAGGCCGCATGCCCTCAACATGGTGGGATGGGTGCTTTGGGGGAGGGGGGGGACCCTGCGGGCCCCCCCACCCCAAAGCACCTTGTCCCAATGTTAATGAGGACAAGGGCCTCTTCCCGACAACCCTGGCCGTTGATTGTCGGGGTCTGCGGGCGGGGGGCTTATCGGAATCCGGAAGCCCCCTTCAATAAGGGGCCCCCAGATCCCAGCCCCCACCCTATGTGAATGAATATGGGGTACATCATACCCCTACCCATTCACCTAGGGAAAAAGTGTCAATAAAAAAACACACTAGACAGGTTTTTAAAGTAATTTATTAGACAGCCCCGGGGGTCTTCTTCTGACTTTGCTCTCTCCAGCCTCTTCTCCCGGTGTCCGGTTCTTCTCCCGCTCTCCGGCCTCTTCTCCTGGTGTCCAGTTCTTCTCCCGCTTTCCGGCCTCTTCTCCTGGTGTTCGACCTCTTCTCCCGGTGTCCGGTTTTTCTGCCGGCTCCTCCGATATCTTCTGCCGCTCTTTTGCTAGCAGTGGCCCGGACTTCTGAGTCGTCTTCTTCCCTCTCCTCTTCTTCCGATGTTGACACGACGCTCTCTCCCGCTGTAATGGTGTGTGAGCGGTGCGAGATGACTTATATAGGCGGTGACCCCGCCCCCTTATAACGCCACAGTCCCTGGGCATGCTGGGACTGTGATGTCATAAGGGGACGTGGTCACTGGGTGATGTTGACCTTGCCCCCTTATGACATAACAGTCATAACAAGGTGCTTAAGTCATAGCAAGGACAAGGTGCTTTGGGGTGGGGGGCCCGCTCGTCCCCACCCCCTTTTCTGACCAGCTGGGCTGCGTGCTCGGATAGGGGTCTGGTATGGATTTCGGGGGGGCCCCACGCCGTTTTTTCGGCGTAGGGGTTCCCCTTAAAATCCATACCAGACCTAAGGGACATCGTCGCCTCGCACTCGCCGCAATAGGAAAATTTGTTTTTCCTATTGCGAGATGCAGTACCCTGCCCTTGCGTTGTGTCTGGTCTGTCGGACCAGCATACAGACGAACGGGCTTTCCGTTAGGAACTGAGTCTGGCGGAGTTACGACGCAAAAATTTGAAGCTGGCTTCAAATCTAAAGTCCGTCGGATTTCCGACCGAAACGGTCCGTTGGAAGTCGGATGCAGACCACACACGGTCGGATTGTCTGCTGGACAACCAGTCCGATCAGAAAGTCCGCTCGTGTGTATACGGCATTACACTTAGAAAACCCGAACAACCATTCTGAAAATGGAAAGTCAAAACTACATTATCTTTCACATTTTAAATAGAAAAGGTGGTGAAGTGTGTGTCTATGGTAAATTAGTGAACTCAAAATAAAAATATGAAATCCAAAATTGTCGATGGACATGGGTATGATACAAGCTTTATACACAGCAAGCTTGTATCATACATTAACGCGGCACCTCCAAACATGAAAAATATTGCACAGTATATGGAGTGTTGTAAAACAAAACATAGAACGTAAAACAACAAGTATGAATTAGGGAGGATCAGAGAATGTAGCAAACAGTGCAGTGGTCTGGAGTACATAACTTACATTTAGCAAACAACCCAATGTAGAGAGTGCAAAGGTGTGGAGCATATAACAGGCATACTAAACTCTTGCACACCTCACCCCTGTCTACAGCAGGCTGACATCCAGTCTATATCACCCTCCAACCCCAAAGGCCCTTATCTATCTGTCACAAACTCTCCATAATAAAATGCTTCATATCGCACTTATGCAGCCATCACACAAAACTAACCCCACTATTCATCTTGAACAAGCTTTCACCCAATCTCAGTTTCTCAACTTTATTGGGCTATACCTCTTTCTCCACCACTCACCTTGATCATGCTCCCCAACTAATCCCATTCTCGTTTTGGCACTGAGCTTGATCGTGCTACTATCTCCTCCTCCACCGTTCACTTTGGTTGCACTAAAACAATCTCCACTGCTCATGTTGGGCTAACTCCAGCCACCTTCCTACTGCACTGCTTACCTTGACAACACTCACCACATGACTTTGATCATGCGCCAAGCTGCTTCAACAATCTCTTGCTTACTTATAACCAACACTCCCCTGCCCACTTTGGTTCTAAGACCCTCCTCCTAACCATGCATCAGACCTCTACCTGTTGTGTCACTCTGCACAGTGCCTTTGCACAAGTTGTTCAGGAAATTGGTTGTGGGGACCGACAGCGCCTTTGTCTATGTAGTTGTGATAGAGTCACCGCTTTACTGTTCCCTGCGACCAACACTGGGGCCCCTTTTAAACAGTCTTATACTTTTATCTTGTGTATTTCTGTATTCTTTACTACTTCATGTAATGTTTATTATTAGCATATTTGTCATTTTATTGTAGATATTTTGCACTCCCTAACCTCCTGAAGAAGTAGTTTCTACCGTGAAACATATTCAGATAGTGGCTGTACCCATGTTCCTCCACATTGTTAACTTTAGTGGTCCTCGAGTTCTACAGATAGCCATATGGTGATCATTACTGATAGGAACTGTGTTTCAGCCTACTGGGAGCATTGTTCTATGATATCTGTGTATCAATGTAATGGTTATCTTTGTTGGACTTTTTTAAATGACTATTTGTAATAAAATTATAATGTTTTTAAAATACGTGTTTGAATATTGTCTATGGGGGTGCCAAAAAAGTCCTTGATCCTTGCACATAATTTTTCCATTTGATAGTTTTTGTGGTACTCAGGATAATTCTTGATGGCACTGTTCTACTAATAACACTGTGTTTTTAGTTGTGTTTTTCAAGAAAATGGCAGCAGTGACTTTTTTTGCCCACCATATTCTTGAAGACGTTGTATAAATGTACTGTGTGGAATGGAGAAGCTTTTGCACAATTAGGCCCCTTTCACACATGAAGACCATTCATTTCATCAGTTCAGTCACGTCTTTTCAAAGAAAAAACGGATGAAGTTTTTATCAGGTTTTCATCAGGTTTTTATCAGTTTTTCTTCAGTTTTTCATCAGGTGCTCATCAGTTTTTCATGAGTTTATTTGCATCCACTACATTTACTGTGGTATATTTGGATTTTGCAAAGGCATTTGATACAGTTCCCCACAAGCGTTTACTTTACAAACGGAGGTCTGTCGGCATGGACCATAGGGTGAGTACCTGGATTGAAAACTGGCTACAGGGGTGGGTCCAAAGGGTGGTGATATATAGCGAGTACTCGGAATGGTCCGGAGTGGTAAGTGGGGTCCCCCAAGGATCTGTCCTGGGACCAATTCTGTTTAATGTATTCATAAATGATATAGAGGATGGGATAAATAGCTCAATCTCAATATTTGCGGATGATACATAGTTAAGCAGGGCAATAACTTCAGCGCAGGATGTGGAAACCTCACAAAAAGACCTGAATAAAACATGGGGTGGGCAACTACAGGGCAAATGAGGTTTATTGTTGAAAAATGTAAAGTAATGCATTTGAGTGCTAAAAATACGAGCGCAAGTTACTCACTAGAGGAAGAACCTCTGGGGGAATCTAGGATAGGGGTCCTAGTAGATGACAGGCTCAGCAATGGTATACAATGCCAAGCTGCTGCAAGCAAAACCAACAGAATATTGGCATGCATTAAAAAGGGAATTCACCCCAGAGAGAAAACAATAATTCTCCCACTCTACAAGACTCTGGTCAGGCCGCATCCTGGGTATGCCATCCAGTTCTGTGCACCAGTCCTCACGAGGGATGTGCTGGAACTGCAGAGGGTCCAGAGAAGGGCAACAAAGCTAATAAAGGGACTGGAGAATCTCAGCTATGAGGAACGACTACAAGCATTGAACTTATTCTTTTTGGAGAGGAGACGCTTGAGAGGGGATATGATATCGATCTACAAATACCGTACTTGTGACCCTAGCATAGGGAAAAAACTTTTCTGTAAAAGGGAATTTAAAAAGGAAAATGTTTGCCAGCACACCATGGATCAACAAGGAAGCGTCTAAGCGAATTATTTAATGCATGATCACATCAAAAGAGTAGTGAAACATTTCGGAGTCACACAGGACCCCTTCCCTTTGAGGGAATTTAAAAAGAAACGCGGCCATTCACTGAAATTGGGAGAGAAGCGGTTTAACCTCAAACTGCGAAGAGGCTTCTTTATTGTCAGAGCGGTAAGGATGTGGAATTCTCTTCCAAAAGCAGTGGTATCAGCAGAAAACATCGATAGTTTCAAAAAACTATTAGAATGGGGCACCTTAACGATCACAATATACAGGGATATACAATGTACTATTGACTTAAATACACGCACACTCACACACCACAGGTTGAACTGGATGGACTGGTGTCTTATTTCAACCTTACCAACTATGTAACCATGTGCCAATGCAAAAACGAATGAAAAAAGGACCGTTCGTCAGTTTAGATCTGTTTTTCGTCCGATCCATTTTTTAATGGAAGAAAAATAGAGCTTTGATCCGGTTCAAAAAACAGATGTTGACGTATGCGGATGTAAACTGATGTAAATGGATGGTCATCCATTTACATCCATTTTTCCAAAGAGATGCATTGATGGCCATTTTTATCTGTCAACGAATGGATGAAAAACTGAAAAAAAGGATAGCATGTGTGAAAGGGGCCTAAAATGTAACCGAATCCAGTCAGTGGAAAGTCAGTGCTATTAAAAACCAAATGATCATACGTGTGCTAGAGCCGCATGATTCTGGATAAAATGCGAACCACAATTTATTTTTGCTTAGAATAAAGATCCCGATTCTCTCACGATTCTCAGCGTAATATCATCTTTCACATTATACAAAAAAAATTGGGCTAACTTTACTGTTACATTTTTTGAAAATTAATTGAAGTGTACTTTTTCCCCAAAATTGCGTCTGAAAGACTGCTGCGCAAATACAGTGTGACATAAAATATTGCAACAATTGCCATTTTATTCTCTAGGATCCCTGCTAAAAAATATATATATTGTTTGGGGGTTTTAAGCAGGGGCGGCCAACCCATTAAGGGTGAACGAGCACCGCCCCCCCATCCATCGCCACCCCCCCTATCCATGCATCCGGCCCCTTGCAAGACGCTGGATGCATGAATTACAATGAGGGGGTGTTTTTTGAAGCACCTGATTAGAGCTAGAGGCTTTAATAAGCTTCCAAATAGGATGTGCTTGGGGAGCAGAGAATGCGAACGGAGCCCACCCAGGTGTGTTACAATAACTAATTATTATTCGCTATTGTAACACTGA
Source organism: Aquarana catesbeiana (assembly GCF_042186555.1). NCBI lineage: Eukaryota > Metazoa > Chordata > Amphibia > Anura > Ranidae > Aquarana > Aquarana catesbeiana. The sequence goes on along the minus strand of NC_133324.1, from coordinate 315,997,211 downwards.
TCAGGAATCAGGAAGCAGATTTTTAGACCCATCAGTTGATTGGACAGGCGATCCTATTGGACGCCTAGGAGGAGGGGAAGAGCCGCACGCTGGAAGTTGCCGATGGAGGAGGGGACACAAAGCTGTGCCCTCCACCCACGACCCGCCTAGGTGGAGTAAGTGCCAAACCGACTGGTAGACAGCAGGGGGGAGGTGCCACTACTGATTTTAACTTGAAAGCAACAAGTGTCAGAAAAAGGCTTAGTCTTTTACTGGTTAAAGTGGTTAAACTGACCTCATTTACAGACCGAAGTTCATCCCTTTGATCCCTAAAAGAAGCAAATGATACAATGTTTTTCTTTTCTTTTTATCTTTCAGCACTGAGCAATGTTATGATAAACTTCTTTGCCAGCATTTTTTTTTTCCTTTGACAGCTCTGAGCAGAGAACTGCTATGCACTTGAATTTTTGAAAAAGCTGGATTAAGATCGTGAGGGGAGTTGAATCAAGATCACGATTTTTTTAACGATTAATCATGCAGCTCTAACGTGTGCGCTGCCTATTGCATTAGGGTGTGCACCCAGTGGCGTATTTAGGTTTTGTGCTACCCTAGGCCTGACTAAACTCTTGCACTCCTAGTTCTTGCACCCCTACATATGTATGGCCTGCCCCCCCTGATGGCGGCCTTGCCGGTATTATCATACCGGCAGCAGTGCCACCACTTTATGGGGATGTCAGACCGCTTTGTCTCCCGGTCCAGTCCGCCCCACAAGACTGGCGCTACACTAAAAGTGTAGCGCAAGCCGGCGGAGACTGTTTTCATGCTGCCCCCCTGCAAAGTGCCGCCCTAGGCTTGGGCCTTGTCAGCCAAGGCCAAGCTATAGTGTTGTGTGCACCCCAAAGCTCAAACACACATGCATGCTTGTGTCTCTACATATATATATATATATATCCCTGGCATATTGATCTCCCCGCTGCCACACAGAGCGATAATGCTAATGCGCACTAGGTGATTAGGGTGTGCCCAGGCACACCCACCCTGTGCGCACGCCTATGCAAATGATGCTTGACAAAGAATGATTTCTTTTGTTTATCAGTGATGAATTTTGAACAAAACATTTCTCAAATACAAGACTACCCTTGTTTTACAATATCTTAACTTTAGCTTGTTTTTGATTTAAAGTCATGATGGCTCATGAGGAAGATAAGGAAAGTATCCACAGCAAAAATATTTTCAACATACCGCATATTTCATGAAAGCCTGAACATTTGCATGAACATGGCAGCAGAGGCCACTCAAGTGTCATCGCGCCATGGAGAATATAGCATCCAATAGCACCTTGTGAAGAATTTCCCTCCCACGGGACATAATGCATAAAGTGGCGGAGTCTAGTGACACCATCACATTGTCTTGCTCAGGGTTTCAGCCAAGTACTTTGGATGCTGATAGTAATAATCCTGTTCTCTGAGGGAGGGATGATTGGATTCTTTTATGTGCTGGCTTTTACCCACACCGATGTGAGTATATTAAAGTGCTTTCTAGTTCAATAAAGAGTGTATAAACAGAGAGCATTAGATTTTGTTTTATTGCTTTGAGGGGCATTATTGCATTCCTTGCTGAGTTGTGTTGGAAGCTGATGAAGGCTTTTGCAAGTTTTATTTCTTACACAGTGTTTTTCTGAGTAATATTGCATGTTATTATTGTGCTGCACAACTGTAAAGTTTTATGTTATTTTAATTGTGCGTCATACACATAGAGGTGCGAGCTAGCTTCACCATAGATACATTTCTCATCCTATTTTTGTTGTGTGGACACTATTATTATTTCTTTTACAGCGTCCGCTGTGTGTGCTATAATAAACTGTTGGTGCATTGGCTACACGGAGTATATGACACTGTGTTATGGCAGCAGTATGGGCAACTTACCATCTAGTGACAAAACGAAATTAAGTCAACCTGATTGCATCTCCACCATTCAAGAGAAGCCATGTTTTTTTATCAATGAATAAAAGGCTTCCTCTGATTGGCCAAGGTTGAATTTGTGATGTCATCCACCCGCCTTTCCAACATGCAAAAGACAGGTAAGTGGGTAGCATGGGGATTCACCATAGTGAAAAGTGCAGTCTGAAGCTGTCAGCTAAAGAAGACAGCTTTATCAAGTTCTTACATTAAACTTGTAGATTGTAATTATTGCCTTTCTCTGTAGGACACAAAAAGCATCCAGGTTGCCCATATTTTATAGTTAAGTTATGAGACTGTGGGATTGTTTTGGGTGGGTATAAAGTGTCGCTGACCACCAATGATTTTAGGATTGTTTTGGTGGAAGGAAGGGTCGGGTGTGTTGGGGCAGTGGATGGCTATTAACGGATTTCTCTTATGACATCTAGCCATTGCACACAATGCACCTTCTTGTGCAATACAATTTCATCCTCCTGGGAACTTTCTAATAATGTAAGGCCTGCACGTGGCTTCAGTTTTAAATATTAAGAGCACCCTAATGGTTTTTTTTAACAAGCTCAATAACATTATCTTTCTCTACTTCCAAAATAATTATGGCAAAAAATAAGATCACCTTGGGGTGTCCACTTTCCAAAAAGGTGCAATTTTGAGAGTGTTCATACTGTTCAGGTATTTTGATAAATATGCTTTATACTAGAAAGTAAGGGAAACCATTTATATTTTACAATTTACATTTACAAATAATATATACCGGTATATATGTTATACTGTCACTCCTCCACTGGTGCCATCAGCTGAAACATGTCCACAGTCCCAACATGGAATTAAAAACTGCAACACTCTTTTTCTTTATTGATCAATAGAGTAACTATATTTTAAGGTTGACAACAGACAGGCAACAGTGTCAGTTCAATTTGCTCGGCCCTTCCTCAAGACTAGTCTAATGTTTACCACCTTACAACAATATTCTTAAATGTGCTAACTATCACTGCTTACCAGGGCCGGTGCTACCACTAGGCAGACTAGGCAACTGCCTAGGGCGCACTGCTGCCTAGGGCGCCCAGCTGCTGGCTATTCTACTCCCGCACTGTTCTCCACAGAGCTTGCAACTACCGGCCTGCCATGTCAAGCAGGGCCGCCACCCCCCACCCCCACCCCGCGCGGATCTGGCTCTCCGCTCTGATATGTTTCCAGACAGTGTCACAGATGTGTCCAGCAACCCCCCTCCAGAGTGCTCTCTGATGTGTGTGACTCAGGCAGCAGCAGCCCCCCACTCCCTCTCCCCACTCTGCCTGACACTGTCTGTGACATGTCATGTGTCCACACAGTCCAGCACCGAGGCTCTCCGCTCCACAGTATCTATGTCCTGTATCCAGCAGCAAAGCCTCCCCCCCACCCCCCACGCTCTCCGTGTCACTGGAGCAGAGTACATGGAGGATGGCTGCATCATGGGATAAAGCATGGCGTGGCGCCTGGCGGCAGCTCTCCGGGCTTGAGGACAGGTGGGGTCGGCACCTACACAGAACAGAAGCACCAGGCAGTTATACACAGACAGTACAGCAGAGTTGGTGCGAGCGAGGAACAGGATGGCAGCAATCACAGGGTCACCATTCACGTTGTTGGAAGTTTGCTGAGCCCAAGACCTTCACCTGGTGACACTGGTGTGGTAAGTAAAAACTGTTGCTTTCTCTCTGAGTTAATGAGATTGTATATGTGATGACAATGACATGGAAATGAATTTTAAAATGTGTGTGTATACATATTATATTGATTGATCTGCCAAATGGTGAGGCTGCGTTGATGAGCACTGGTGAGGCTGTATTGATGGGCACTGGTTAGGTTGAATTGATGGGCACTGCATTGCCCATCAATGCAGCCTCACCAGTGCCCATCAATGCAGCCTCATCAATACCCAGCCATCAGTGCCCATCAATACAGCCTCATAAGTGCCCAGCCACCTGTGCCCATCAATGCAGTCTCATCAGTGCCCATCAGTACAGCCTCATCAGTGCCCAGCCATCAATGCCCATCAGTACATTCTCATCAGTGCCCACAGCCATCAGTGCCCATTAATGCAGCCTCATCAGTGCCCAGCCATCAGTGCCCATCAATGCAGCCTCATCAGGGCCCAGCCATCAGTACCCATCAATACAGCCTCACCAGTGCTCATCCATCAGTGTCCATCAATGCAGCCTCACCAGTGCCCAGCCATCAATACAGAACAAAATATTACAGGGCACACATGCAAAAAAGACATTTACCTCCAACAAGGCTAGTTTAAAACACCTAAACATTTTCAAAAAACATTATCAAAAAATATGGGGATTTGGTCACACCATATTGCTATATGGTGCTAAGCCCACTTACTGCGACAAAGTACCCCATGATTAGTGGGTCCAACACTATCCATAGATTGGGAGGTCCTGCTTCTCTGAACCATGAGAGCAATACACTCTTCTATATGGGAGAACTTTCAGGTCTCCACCCATGACACAAGTGGACACTAATGAGAGGTACTTAACCACGTCCTGCCCGACCATCAATTTGCTATAGGCCGGGCGGGAAATGGTTAAGTTATCCTAACTGGGCGTCATATGACGTCCTTCAGAATAACAGCCGCCGCGCACCCGTGGGGGCGCACATCGCGTCTATCGGTGGAGCGGTGTTTAAGTCTGACACACTGCTACACCGATCTCGGTAAAGAGCCTCCGGCGGAGGCTCTTAACCACGTGATCAGCCGTGTCCAATCACGGCTGATCACGACGTAAATAGGAAGAGCCGTTGATCGGCTTTTCCTCACTCGCGTCTGACAGAAGCGAGTAGAGGAGAGCTAATCGGCGGCTCTCCTGACAGGGGTTCTGTGCTGATTGTTTATCAGCACAGCACCCCCCTCAGATGACCACACTGAACCACCGGGGATGCCACTAGGACCACCAGGGAAGGGGGCAACATGTGGATGGCCAGGTATGTACCCCATGGTTCATACACATCCACATGTTCAAATGAATGCCCAATCTGTGCCAATCAGTGCCCACAACTATCCTACACTATCCATAGATTGGGAGATCCTGCTTCTCTGAACCATGAGAGCAATACACTCTTCTATATGGGAGAACTTTGAGGTTCTCCCATATAGAAGAATGTTTGATCTCTCAATCTATGGATAGTGTAGGACCCAGTAATCATGGGGTACTTTGTCGCAGTAAGTGGGCTTAGCACCATATAGCAATATGGTGTGACCAAATCCCCATATTTTTTGAGAATGTTTTTTGAAAATGTTTAGGTGTTTTAAACTAGCCTTGCTGGAGGTAAATGTCTTTTTTGCATGTGTGCGCTGTAATATTTATTTCTGCTGTATAGTCTTATGGCTGCACCATCTTTAATGCATCTTTTAGGGTGTGCCCCCCAGCCGCGTTAGTGCCCATCAGTACAGCCTCATTGATGCCCAGCCATCAGTGCCCATTAATACAGCCTCATCAGTGCTCAGCCATCAGTGCCCATTAATACAGCCTCATCATCAATGCAGCCTTATCATCAGGCATGGCCGAGTGACACATGAGTTCCTGCTTCCTGGACCAGGTAGCCTATGATGGATGGCTCAGCAGGTCCGGGAGGCAGGACCTCGTGTGTAAGTGGAAGATGGAAATCCCCGGACACTCTGTAAAACGCAGGGGTGCTTACCTCCTCTCCTGACTGAGCAGCGCGCTGTCACTTGTAGCACAGAAGCCAGGCTTCTGTGTTTACAAGTGACAGAAAATAACAGTGACAGTGAGTCTGGCCAGCCAGGGCCTATTTTAAGGAAGGGACCAGGTGCTGCAGCTCCAATAGCCCTATGTTAATCCGGCCCTGCTAAATACCACTAAAAAAAGTAATTTATAAAAACATTAAATTGCAACATGTATACAGAATGTATGTAGCAATTGTATATGCTATTTTACTATTTTTTGCTATATTTTTTGTCACAAATGTGGGGCTACCCTTTTTCTAACACTACCTACACTTCTAAACCAGGCAACCTAGTTCAATGTAAAGCCAAAGCTTTATGAACATATTAAATGACTATACAACAGTGGTTCTCAACCGCTATAGTGCCATGACCCCTTGATGAAATCTCCCAAGTTGTGGGGACCCCTAACAGTAAAATTATTTTCGTAGCGTGGGTTGTCAGCTTCCAAGGCAAGACAAGTAATTTGTGCCCCTAACCCACGGACATTTAGCGCTTCCTGAGTCCCTTCCACTCGTACAGTATTAAAACCCCTTATGATACATTTCTTTCCCTTTTATCTCTAGCTATCCTAATTTCTTGTCCCCCCCATCCCTCTCTCTAGCCATCTTTCTTGTTCTTTCTCTTATTCTTTCTCTCCCTTTTCCTTTGTTCTTCCCCCTTTTCATCTCTCTTCCATGTATTCTCTATTTTTATTCCTTCTCTTACTCCTTGGTGGGGGGAATGGGATGAGTGGCAGTGCTGGCGGAGATTCTGATCAGCCAACTTAGGTGCTCTTGATCAAGGTCATCTGCTGATCTGAGAACTGTAGTGGGAACTTTTAATGGCAACTATAATCACAGGTAGTGTTACTGACTGTGTCTCCGGCTTCACTGTGTCTCCGACTTTGTGGTGTCTCTCAGCAGTGACACCTATGCCGAAATCAGGAGATAGGGTCTCCTCCAGCCCCACCCACTTCATTCCTCACCAGTCAGCAGACCTCTAGTCTCCGCCCCCCAGCCATGCTGTGAACTGAATGGGTGGCTGGGAAGAGGCTGAATGGGCAGCCGTGGGCTCCAGGAAAAGCCCAGCTGGGCGGCCACAGGCTCCAGGGACAGCCCTTCTGGGCGGCCGCAAAAAGGCTGGGAGAGTGGCGCGGGCTTCAGGAACAGCCCAGGATTTGGTGACCCCTGGCAAATGGTCATTTGACCCCCGAGAGGGTCCCGACCCCCAGGTTGAGAACCACTGCTATACAAGGAAACATATACATTCTCACAATATTATTGAAAATGTGTGCCTGATGGGATTAAATAAAAGGAAAGCATTTTCAAAATAGGTTTTAACAACGTCAACCATTCTCTTTAATCTCTCATTCTTCCATCCTTATCCATTTCTTCACCTTTGATCCTCTTTCTGTTATGCTGCCCTGTACTATTCTTTCACAGTTCCTCCTATTTGTGTTATGTGGCACATTGTATTCAGCTTATTACCCTCGTATTAATTTTGTGGACCTTTTTGTTTTCTGGAGACTTCCATTTTGTACCCGCCATTTCAACTAAATACAAACTACAGTTAAAAAAAGATTGGATTGTGTTTCATTGATTTGGAGCACTGACATACTGGTTAATTGAATATCAGATGTTTTAATAATCTATACCAACATCCAGCAGAGTTCAAAGACAAATTCACGGAACGCATTAAAATGAAATCATTTTATTGTAAGGTTCACCACACATCTAACTGCACAAAAGCACTAGATGACTCTCCCCATTTACTTTCTTTTACTTTATTTCATGGAGAGCTGGCGTTGACTTTGATGACAAGCAGCGCTGATAAACTGTTATGACAGTCTCTCGGGCTAATGGCCGAACAGACTAGGCCCTGGAGAGCAAAGGCAGGAGAGGGCCTTGGCTGAAGAAGGACTAAATTGTGAGTCTTGTCAGTGTTTGTGTGCGGATAAGAGCGTCCAGGCATTTCTAATGAGAGGTTAACTGTGTCCCTGAAGTAATTACAACCCCCATTGACGAGGTAGTTAGTAATTAGAGGATTAGGCCTAATGAGCCTTACCTGAAAAGGTTGTCATGGTGATAGTTCCAGATCATGTCAGTCCAACTTTTACCATTTACAGAGACAAAATCCTTCTTTTCATATTCCCTTCAAACTATTCATTATGTTTTCAGACAAATGCTAGTGATTCAATAACATTTGTAATATTTATGATTTCCATGGAAATAAAATGTATGAAGGATTGTGCTCTCATTATCTAACCTTTATTTAGGAGGATCTCTCCATGGGAAATAAGACAATGCTACGGAAAAGTAACAGCGCTTAGGCAAACTGTAGTCATAGAGAGTGTCAGTGTGGGAATAGGTATGAGGTGCATTTGAGGGGAATGAGATACTTTGCGGTAAACAGCTGTGTGCAACAATGCTGTGCTATGATGTTTACTATTTATTTGGCCTTATTGCAAACCTTTCCTACTGATAGTGGAAAATGATCTGCAGAGCTACAAAGTCCATTCCCAATAAACGCTGGTATTAACAGTTCAACACTTGGATATATTTGCACTCTGAAATTTTCATGGGTTGGTAAAATCTATATATATATATACAAACTGCTTCTTCCATTTAACTAGCTGCAAATATTAGTATCATCTAAAGAGGCACTCTGCTGGTTGAGTTGTGAGTGCACACAGTAAGGATGCAGTTAATTATGTCCTGCTCCTGTTTTGCTGATTCACTTATTAGAGTTAGAAACCTATGTGATTATAGTTCCAGCCTTCGCCTTGGCTTGTAGGGTTGGCCACAGAAGGACTATATTGTGAAGAAGGGAAGCATAAGGCCTCATGCACATGAGACGCTGGTGCAAACTCTGCTGAACACATGTTTTTAAAAGCTGAAACCGGCGTTTAGAAGCGCCTGTTTTGCCGCGTTTGCATGCCGCGTTTAGCCGCATTTTACCGCATTTGCGTCTAGAAGCGTCTGCAGAGCAGAGAATGACATTTTCCGACCTGACTTTGGGGCCCCATATCTTGGGGCCACTTGATGCTAGGAACCCCAAATTTGGATATGTTATAGTTTGTTCCACTGTGTTAGCACACCAAATTTGGGGTTCCTAGCACCAAGTGGTCCCGAGATATGGGGCCCCAAATTCGGGTCATAAAATGTTCCTTTAAAAACACTTAGCCACGTTTGGCGTCTGAAACGTGGAAAACTTTTGCGTCTGAACCCATTTTTTTGCTTCTGGAAAAACAAGGTTAAACGCAACTGCCTAAAAACGCCAAAAAACGAGACTGTGTACATGGACACATAGGATAACATTGAATGGGTTCAGGGGCAGTTGAAAAAAGTGTCCAACTGCCTCTGAACGCGAATTTAGACAGCGTCTGGTGTGCATGAGGCCTAACCCATATAATAAAAGCAAACCACCTTGTGCTTAGTATAAAATAAATCAATAAAATTATACCAGATAAAGATATTTAAAATGTGAAACGAGAGACGCTGCACACTAAAATGTGTCAGGGTACCAAAACACCAATAAAATTGCAATGAGAAAACTAGATGTGCTCTCGCTTTCAATTATGACAAACATCTTGTAACCAGGGGCGGATCCAGAGTCTAGTCTCGGGAGGGGCACTGCCAGAAAATACGTTTTTTTTTTTGTGGGCAATTTATTAAGGAAATGGCTGGTGTTGGCGCTTCAATTATCCCAGCACCATGGTTATTTCTATTAATATATTGTAATATAAAATGTAATGGTTCAACTCCCCATAATGCAGAATCAGTGGGAGCCCTGAGCGTGTTACTTGCCACCGTAGCCTGGCTCACAGGCTACGGTGGCAACTTGCCACGTCACCTGCCACATGTTGCAGATTGTCACTTGCCTGCCACCAGATGAGGATTGTCACTTGCCATGTCACCTGCCACACATTGCGGATTGTCACTTGCCTGCCACCAGATGCAGATTGTCACCTGCCACGTGTTGCGGATTGTCACTTGCCACGTCACCTGCCACATGTTGCAGATTGTCACTTGCCACGTTACTGGCCACACATTGCGGATTGTCACTTGCCACGTCACCTGCCACCAGATGCAGATTGTCACTTGCCACGTCACCGGCCACACATTGTGGATTGTCACTTGCCACGTCACCTGCCACCAGATGCGGATTGTAACTTGCCTGCCACCAGATGCAGATTGTCACCTGCCACATGTTGCGGATTGTCACTTGCCATGTCATCTGCCACCAGATGTGGATTGTCACTTGCCACGTCACCTGCCACACCTTGCACGTTGTCACTTGCCACGTCACCTGCCACACATTGCAGATTGTCACATCACCTGCCACCAGATGCGGATTGTCACTTGCCACACATTGAGGATTGTCACTTGCCACGTCACCTGCCACACATTGCAGATTGTCACCTGCCACCAGATGCGGATTGTCACTTGCCACACATTGAGGATTGTCACTTGCCACACATTGAGGATTGTCACTTGCCATGTCACCTGACACACCTTGCGGATTGTCACGTAGCTCCTAAGGGGGTATTTTGCTTGCCTCTTTCTTCTTTGTCCCAGATCAGGCAGCAGAGAGATAATGTAATCTCTCTGCTGCCCACACTGCCTGAACAGTGAGGGCAGAAGTTACTGCAGGCATGCGGGGCAATGAGAGATAATGTCATCTCTCTGCTCCCCTGCACGCCGGCTCGATGATTGGCCAGCCGCCCCCACTCACACCTAACCTGCTCTCACCCGCCCACACACTGAGCCACATGCCCACCCACAAACCAAGCCGCCCGGTCCTCCCGCGGAGCCGCCCGCTCCCTCATCCGCTCGGGGAGCCATCCGCTCGGGGAGCCGCCAGATCCCTCATCTGCCCGCTCTCTCACCCGCCCGGCCCACAACAAATTTCTCGGGGGTGGCAATTGCCCCATTGCCCCCCCCGGATTCGCCCCTGCTTGTAACAAATACAGTGACACCATTCAGTGACACAAATGCTCAAACACAACGTGTAATAATAATAGTAATTCAACATGCAAACACAAATTAATATTGTGAGCAGTCATTATAATATGTGCCAGCAATCCATGATGCAGATCCAGTGCTCCTTCATCACAGAAAAACTCCACTCACTTACTGGAAAAACTGACCCCAAAATTGAGAGTTCCAAACCATAACGTATAGGTATTTGATCACCACTGGTTTATTTATTTTTTATTATATAAATGAAGAAAGATTTAAAATTTTGAAAAAAACACCAACCAATATTTTTTACTTTCTTTTACTTTCTGCTTTAAAACATATCCAACAGTAATAAAATAAAAATTCTTCATAAATTTAGGCCAAAATACACCTGCATCAGAGTAAGCACTCGGAGGCTACACTTGGTTTTCCGCATTATTATTGGAACTTGCACCTGGGAGGATCCTAGCGTGCAGTGCTGTGGAGGGGTAGTGCATTGATGGAGGGGTTTGTGAGTGCATTGATTTTAAATTTCTTATTTATTTATTAAAGGGTTTTGCACCAGAGCCTATGCACTCTTCTTTCTGCTTGTGTTTCCAGTTTCCAGTGCCCACTAGTTAAGAGAGCAGCAAGGTTGTGTTTCTAGAAAAGATTAATCCATTTAAGGCTGGAATACTCATTTGAACTTTTGGACTCCTCTATATACAGGTTACTTCTGGCATTAGCGCAAGTACTGATTATTGTATGTACATTGGACTTTATAAGATGAAACAATCAGCGCCACAAGTAAAAAATATTGTGATGTTTAAATAAGATAACCTAATAATAAACGTGCACAGCTGCTAAACATTCCAAGTGGTACACCACACTAATTTCAAAATGGATAGTAAATAAATAAATGTAGCGCTATGTGTAAAATTATAAATATAAAGTGCAAATCTCTAAAATAAATAAATCCTACATCTAAATGAATAGTCCATAAAATGAAAAAATTAAGAAATAAAACATGAAAAATTCTTCTTGTGATCAGTGTATCCACACAATTCCACCACAGTGATTGTTCGTCTTCAAAAGGAGTGCACACCACCACCAGTAAAAATGCGCACTCACTTCCCAGATGAGTCAAAACTCATATACGGATCTCCCCACGAGCTCTTTGCTCTCACTTCCTCTTTCCAATCAATGGTGGGTAATCCAGATGGCTCTTTTCTTAATGGTAACTCAGCTCATTAATATCCAAAGAAACGGATCATCTCCCGGCTTGGCTCAAGATTTCATGAGTTCAGGACATGTAAATAATAAGTATAGAGACCATAGTGTTCTCCGTATACACATTTATTCAAAGCCCCCAAACAGACAAGTTGCACTTACAAGATAAAAACTTTTAAAATCACATAAAAACCTCCAGAGTAGCACCGCCGTGTCCACATACACAGTGCCTGGCTGAACGTGACTATCAGCTCCTCCCTTCTAGACGCGTATCGGCCAATCACAGGCCTTCCTCAGTAGATGCACCAGAGTTTTGCACCAGAGCCTGTGCACTCTTCTTTCTGCTTGTGTTTCCAGTTTCCAGTGCCCACTAGTCAAGAGAGCAGCAAGGTTGTGTTTCTAGACAAGATTAATCCATTCAAGGCTGGAATACTCATTTTAACTTTTGGACTCCTCTATATACAGGTTACTCCTGGCATTAGCGCAAGTACTGATTATTGTATGTACATTGGACTGTTTTATTGGCTTACCTTTACATAGGCTATCTCCCCTTCAGTCAATCATGAATGTTGTTTCCAGACTCATCCACCTTACCAACAGTTCAGTGTCTGCTGCTCCTCTATGCCAATCCCTCCACTGGCTTCCACTCACCCAACAAATTAAAATCAAAATACTAACAAAAACCTAAAAAGCTACCCATACTTCGGAATTACACAGAACGGCCCCGAACCTCCTTTTTTCGGGTCCCCTGACAGCACTCCTGGCCCCTCCCCTCTGTCCAGTGCCCCCATGGGGAAGCACTCATGTGTGCTCACACCTGAGAGCTGCTTCTGTGTCCATTGCCTCGGCCCTGCCCCCACTCCCTCGTCACTGGCTTTGATTGACAGCACTGAGAGCCAATATCTCCCAGTGCCCCAGCAAAGCTAGAGCGACCCGGAAGTGAGGGGAGAGAAGAGCTGCAGACGTGCACAGTGCTGGATCAAATGAGGGCACAGTTAGGTAAAAGGGTGGGGGGTGAGGGGGAATGCTGACACCTACTGTAACATTTTTTACCTTAATGCAAGGAATGTATTATGGTAAAAAAAAATGTAAGCTTTACAACCACTTTAAGCATGGGCCTAACAAGTGTTAATGTGTGTATTATGTGCTGCTTTTTACTAAAAATCTATTTGTTTCTTCTCCCTGTGCACCCTGTACCCGGAAGAGGCCACCGACGTACAGTGCCTGTAGAAGCCACCCGTCCGCAGTACAATGCAAGCGTACATATTCGCCAGCACACCATGGGTCAGCAATTTTCATCCAAAAAGTTTTAATGAAAAAAATCACATCACAAAGGAAGGTGCAACGTTTCGGAGCCACGCAGGACCCCTTTGTCAGGCAGTACAATGCGGCGGTTGGTCCTAAAGAGGTTACATAAAGGAGACAGACTTGGCCTCTGGCTAGAGGTGTGTTACTCAGAGAAGATCCCTCAGTAACTGAGTGATAACATGTAAAGTTGGTCTGGATGGGTGCTGTCTCATAGTATGCTACACTGGTGCTGATGAATGGGATCCTAGACACAAATAAGTGTAAACATGGCTGAGTTGGTAGTTGATGGTGGGTAAGAAAGTGGTCACTCTCCTGGTAGTGGGGAGAGATTCTCATCACAGTTGGATATAAGGAGCCTTAGACTAAAACCACAAAATAAGTACAAGGCCTTGCTATGTAAGTATCTCTCAACTGAATGGAAGAGTCCATGTTGTAGTGGACCAAGACGGTACATTACAGACTTACTGCATCTTCTAATGCACCCTTTGAACTCAAAGTGTGTAGTGAAACCTTGGCTTGTTTTTGATGTTTTATTAGGGGTTGATAACTTGGATGGGGTAGGGAATTTATGGTATGCCCAACTTGAATAAATGTCCACAACTATGAACAAAGGGGACAACTCCCTCCTTATTTACACAAAGTCCTTCCTCCTGCACAACATTCGTTCACATATGCAGCTCCTGTTGACCACTGCAGGGGAACTAACAGTCTTTAGTGTTAATTCAGCGACTGTCTATTACAGGCTGGGAGCATCTTGTTCCTTTGTAGATAAAGCAGCACAATGTGGAGTGAACAGCATCTCCTTATGTCTTTCTGAAGATCCTGAGCCTAGTTAAACTGCTGCAGAATATCCCAGCCCACCTGCCTGCTTGTTCCCCAATCCTTTTGACTGGCACACACTTCCCCAGTCCTTCCTGACTGGCACACTTCCATGGAGATTCCCCAGGGCAAGTATAAAGACGTAAGCACAACGCTGTCTTCATAGAGCACTGTTACAGCTGACAGTTTCTTGCCTTGTGTTGTCCCTGCACTGTGCTGATATTATTCACTGTCTCTGCTTGCTCTTTCCCCCCTGCCTCTTCCGGGATGAATCCCTCCAGTTACCTCCTAAGTTGGGATCCTTCCAGGCCAGCTATGCCGAGTCTCCAGCCCAAGGCAAAACCCTTCCATGGGGCTACCGACAGCCTGTCCTCAGCACTCCATCTCCATCTTCCATCTAACTCCCCTGCTGGCATGGCCCATGTTTATTTATGGCAGCTCCTCCTCACCCCCGCTCTCTAATTCTAGAACATTCTCCAATATTCCAGACACCAGGGGGAGGCACCAGAGAGCTGCCAGGATGATTCATGCAGCCCTGAACTCTAGTAAACCCTGACCCAGTTAAGACTCGCAAGGTTTAAGCATGAGTCAGAGTACAATGCCACTACTAGTAGCACACACTAGAGGGTGCTACCTATACAGTATATAATAGAAAAGCTGAAACAGTGCTAATCAAGTTATTACCTTGTAAAAGTAGTAGTGGCATCATAACTGTGCTGCCTGGGCAGAGAGTAGAGCTGTGGTTGGGGCCCAGCACGTTTACCCACTACAGACTACCTGCAGAAAAATTCATGGGGAGGATGCAAAATCAGTCACCCTGCAGAAGGAGTGGAAAAACAGCAGTAACTAGTGTTTATTAAAGAGGAAGTAAACCCTGATGGGTGTTACTTCCTCTTTGTTTCCCTGCAAAGGTAAGGCATAATGGGCATCGCATAGTAGCCCATTATGTGACACTTACCTGCAGGAGAAGCCCACGATGTCCCCGTCTTCCTTGCTAGTAGCGAGCATCCATTCTTCACCCCTCTTTCTTCCGGGGCCGCAAACTCTGGCTCTGTGACTGGCTGGAGTCGCGTGACATTGCGTGACGTCACTCCAGCGCATTGCGCACGGGAGCCGCCTTTAACAGTATGACCCAAGCTAGAAACAGCACAGCGTGCCTTTTCTAACTCCGGCGCATGCGCAGAAGAAATCGCCCTACAGCGGTTTGCAAATATCTCCTAGACCGTGCAGGTCTGCAAGATATTTCAAGCACCTACAGGTAAGCCCAAATCTAGGCTTACCTGTAGGTTAAAAGTGGTTGCAAAGGGTTTTCAACCATTTTAAAGCATACTTCCTTTTTGAGATGGAAGGAGGGACACCTATTAGCAAAAATATGTAGGCATAGGACACACCCCCTGCCATGCCTTCTTAAAGGAGAATTGTACAAACAAAATTATTAGTTAAACCCAATAAGAAAAATGGAGGGAATAACTGCGCTACAGTGAAATACATAAACAATAACAATTATAGCTGCAATTCTATGCAACACAAACACAGTGAAATTAAATAAGAAAAAAGGGGTTGAATCGCGCTAGAACGGATTGGTGATCATACACATCATCACCAAACCAAATATTTAGAACTAAGTGAGAAGTTCCCCTTTAGTGTATACATAATATAATTCAAAACACATATCAAATTAATAATCAATCCAAAAATTAAATGTTCAAAGTGATGATTAAAAGTCCATGTATAAAAAATAAAAAATAAATCACCCAAGTGATATAAAAGTATATAAAAAACTTGAAAAAGTTCCAAAAAACATAAATTCTTGCTGTGAGAAGAAAAAAACGTGCTTGTTCCACCACCGTGAAATCAGACTGGCCGCTTACCAGAAGCTCATGATCCCCCGTTACAGAGGATCAGAGAAAGCTGTTTGTTAATACTGCTTCGAACCACGACCAATGGATCAGGGACCTTGTACCAAGATGGGACATCAAAGACTGCAGGGTCAAGCTAAAGATGTTCACACTGACAGGTACTCAGACATCAGCCCAATGTTAGTAGACAATAGTAGGCATGTAGTGTAGTCTGGAGTGCCGGACAGAAGCTCACAGACAGCCCGTCCTACTGGAAACAACAGCAGCAATGGGAGGTGACGAGAACACGTTGCTCTGCCCTACGCGGCATTTCGTGATAGAGTCACATCATCCAGGGGCACGGGCGGAGCGTCTTGTCACCTCCCCTTATAGTACTAAGAGCCTGACCAAGCCTCGCTTTGAATTCTGCTCCATCAGCGGACTTGCACAAAAAATTAAAGAATCCCAAGCGCTGATTTGTGCCTCACTAAACCAAGCCTCACTGTGGATACCGATTCATCAGCGAGCCTACCCAGGTCGGATAATCCCAAACACTGAGTAGTATCAAGTGTGCAAGTGTGTGCACAATCACTGGAGAAAGAATTAATCATGAATGGCAATAAACCGCGGACTGGAAGCCGGTATAAGGTCAGGTATCTGGGAACCATAGAACTCATATAGAGATAGGTACCCCAAAAGTGCAATAAAATGTCAACAAGATACTAAAATTATCAAGTCAACCAGTGCGATCAGTGTCACAGACCGGACTTAAATTGACTTGAGCATAAGGGGACATTCTAAAGATGAAATAAACAAAGGCCACCCAGTGGCCATATTAAAAATTACAAAAAATGTATCATAGAAATAAAAATAAAATAAACTATAGGTAATAGGACTGTGAATCTTTACGAACACACGGAGATCCTACCTATATTATAGAAATAAAAATGAAGGCAAAAAAGCCTCAATGTAATCCTAAACAAATAGGTCTCGTCTAACAGCACGGTCCGTGTCACAGACCGGAAACGGCTTAAAAAAGACATAAGGAGACATGTCAATAAAAAGCACGGTGGCCACCTAGTGGCCATATTAAATTGGCACGGCACTGTAGAGCCATGTCAGAAGACTAATCCCAATGGATATATTAAATCAAATGGAATCAATAAACCTAATCGTGGCTGTAATAGGACTATAGTCCCACAAATTTATCTTAAGGAAAATATTGATAGAAAAAACATTCCAAGAATAGATCCCAGAGGACAAATAAACAATATTTATTGATAGTATTGTTATTTTTAAATGAATGGTTGTTTTTAATTTTTAATGTTAAGTGGAAGTCAAATGGGCCATAGGAAGATAATAAAAATAAAGGTCAGTATGTTTACCCCACCACCTCATTAATGGGGCTATCTAGATAGTCTAGATGGATGGGAAGTCAAAGCATAGGCCTTCAAAAAATTCACCAAGGGCACAGTTTGAACATCGAAATACAATACCATCTCTCAAACGCAGCTCATCCAAGTACCTAGAAGGCTGGGCTGTCCACTTCATGTATATTGATTAATGGCAAAAAATTGTGTCCCTCCTTAGGAGTTATTAATAAAGGCATTCACATCCACGTCGACGTTCATGCCGTATGGTACATAGCTTTTGAGCCTGTGGATCCAGGACATCTCACTCTTAGAGATCTCCCTGACCAACAGGCTACCTCGCCAATGTGGTTTATACTTGTCAATACCCACAAATAGGGTATTAGAGGGGTCCCTGTTATGTACCTGGTCGTAGTGTCTGGACACAGGGTGCTTGTCATAACCTCTCTTAATATTCCCTATATGTTCATTTAGACGAACCCGCAATGCCCTTTTGGTCCTCCCCACATACTGAAGCCCACAGGGGCACTGTAAGAGATAGACCACCCCTACCGAGGTGCATGTAATAAAGGGTTTGATATCATATGATCTTAAAGTGCTAGTAGATGTAAACTGGGTAATTCGCCTAGCTCTATTGGCGTTTAAAGAGCAAACTTGGCATTTTCCACATTTATAATAGCCAGTGAGGTTTTGAAGAAAGTTGCGATTCTCACATGGAGGATCTTAGATGGAGGGAGCTACCTTACTCTATCACAAAATGCCGCGTAGGGCAGAGCGACGTGTTCTCGTCACCTCCCATTGCTGCTGTTGTTTCCAGTAGGACGGGCTGTCTGTGAGCTTCCGGCCGGCGCTCCAAACTACACTACATGCCTACTATTGTCTACTAACATTGGGCTGATGTCTGAGTACCTGTCAGTGTGAACATCTTTAGCTTGACCCTGCAGTCTTTGATGTCCCATCTTGGTACAAGGTCCCTGATCCATTGGTCGTGGTTCGAAGCAGTATTAACAAACAGCTTTCTCTGATCCTCTCTAACGGGGGATCATGAGCTTCTGGTAAGCGGCCAGAAGCTAGTAGATGTAAACTGGGTAATTCGCCTAGCTCTATTGGCGTTTAAAGAGCAAACTTGGCATTTTCCACATTTATAATAGCCAGTGAGGTTTTGAAGAAAGTTGCGATTCTCACATGGAGGATCTTGGATGGAGGGAGCTACCTTACTCTATCACGAAATGCCGCGTAGGGCAGAGCAACGTGTTCTCGTCACCTCCCATTGCTGCTGTTGTTTCCAGTAGGACGGGCTGTCTGTGAGCTTCCGGTCGGCGCTCCAGACTACACTACATGCCTACTATTGTCTACTAACATTGGGCTGATGTCTGAGTACCTGTCAGTGTGAACATCTTTAGCTTGACCCTGCAGTCTTTGATGTCCCATCTTGGTACAAGGTCCCTGATCCACTGGTCGTGGTTCGAAGCAGTATTAACAAACAGCTTTCTCTGATCCTCTGTAACGGGGGATCATGAGCTTCTGGTAAGCGGCCAGTCTGATTTCACGGTGGTGGAACAAGCACGTTTTTTTCTTCTCACAGCAAGAATATATGTTTTTTGGAACTTTTTCAAGTTTTTTATATACTTTTATATCACTTGGGTGATTTATTTTTTATTTTTTATACATGGACTTTTAATCATCACTTTGAACATTTAATTTTTGGATTGATTATTAATTTGATATGTGTTTTGAATTATATTATGTATACACTAAAGGGGAACTTCTCACTTAGTTCTAAATATTTGGTTTGGTGATGATGTGTATGATCACCAATCCGTTCTAGCGCAATATAACCCCTTTTTTTCTTATTAGTTGAACCCCCCATTTTTTTATCACTATTATTCCTTTATACCGGCTTTTTAAATTTACAAATGCAGCGGTTTAGAAATTGGATGAATGGTTTAACAGTGGGAAACACTTTTTGAAAGATAAAATGTGCATTTTATATACAACTATATAGATCAGACCAAAATGAGGGACAAATGAGGAGGAATGAGGAACAGAGGGACTTCCAAATCAGGGACAGTCCCTCAAAATCAGGGACAGTTGGGAGCTATGTTTAAAGGAAACTGATGAACAGAGGAAAAGATTTATGCTGTATTACTGCACAAATCTGGAGAAATACACAAATCACAGCAAGATTCACATAGGAATACGTATGCCTCATGTGGTGGTATTGTATATATATCACCATTATTCAATAGCGCAGCACCACTATTATTACTTTTTCATTTTATCTGCCATGGATTAGCTGAACGGTGTTTGCAGCAGTTGGTTGTTTTATATTGTACCTAGTCTCATTTGACAGTGCAAGAGTATCACAAATTCATATGCCTCATGTATTTCAACAGTATTTGCTTATCTAAGATTCCAGCTTTAATGAAGCCAGCTATGGCATTGTCCCTTCCCTGCACTCTAGGCTGCTATTGGAGGGAGTAGAGAGAAGTACCCTGCCTGACAGAAGTGACACTGCCATCACAGTCCAGATCAGTAATTACACTGATTAGCTGGTACCTCTATTTCTATGTTCCCGGCTATTACTTCAACACACATACAGGCTCCAGCCATAGGTGTGTGCACGGGGTGTGCCTGGGCACACCCTAATGACCAGGCACATCCAGCACAACCCAGGGCTTTTTTTGCTGGCAGAATGTGCAGGCACCTGTTTCGGCACCTCTGCTTATGGACAATGACAGCGCTGAGACTCTGCTAGTGGGACTATTATTCAGTTGGCTATGTAACTCTTGTAAGTGCAGCCACTGACGGCGGAGTAAGCAGGCAAGCAGTCCCATTTTCCGATGCTACTACTATAGTTCCAGCTACAGCTTCCCTGACAGCTGAATATCACTCCGCTGCCTGCTGTCAGGGATGCTGTAGCCAGAACTATAGAGGTAGCATCAGGGCTGGATTACCCCACTGATTTTGTCATCAAGTCCTGCCCACTGCCACCGTGGGGCTTCCACAGCCCACCACTGCCCTTTGCCCTATGTTCAAGAAAACTATTGGTTGCCAGGACCGGTCCAGGCAGAGGAGGAGGATGTAACTTTTTCCTCCCTGATCCGCCTCCGAGTGCCCCACCTCCCGGCTTCTGCCCTGCAGTGCCGATAATGGAACAAACTGAGGTGAGGGAGACCCGCCGGGACTTGGGACTCAGAGGTCTCACTGGCAAGGGGGAAGTGGGGGCACAGACTCTGCCAGGGGCAGTGTGTGTGCAGCACTACAGCAGGCAGGGAAAGAGGGTGTCCTTTCCTGCAGTGCAATCATTCTGGAAATACTGTCTGGCACACTAGTTTAAAGGATAACTCTGCAGACTTTGTGGTAAAGGGGAACTCTGATGTAAGTGGGATCTCAGTGGACTCTGTGGTAACCAGAGACCCCTCACATCAGAGGCTCCCCCCTTACATCACAGTCTGCAGAGATCCCCTTTGTGTCAGAGCTCCCCCTTACATTGTATTTACAGTGGGACTTTGATGTAAGTGGGGACTCTGGGAACCCTGATATAAGAGGGAATGCTGGGGACTCTGGTGACCAAAGACCCCCTTATATAAAAGTTCCCCTTTACACCAGTGTCCACAGCATTCTTTACATCAGATTTCCCATTGTAAAGGGGAACGCTGGGGATTCTGATATAAGGGAGGCTCTCTGGGAACCAGGATTTGAGGGGGGAACTGTGATATAAAATGTAACACTATTGACTCTGGTGTAAGGGGGAATGCTGTAAACTCTGATGTAAAGGAGGATGCAGATTTGAGGGGGGCACTGTGGCATATGTAGGGGCACATTCACAAATGCTGTGATTTCTGAAGAGCGATCTGCAAACAAATCACTCTTCATAGAGCATTTTAGAGGTGGTGAGGAGGCGTTGTATTACCTCCACACCACCTGCTTTAACCCCTTGAACTCCACACTGCACACGTTTGTGGGGCGCTTGCAGAGTGCCATCATTTACTTGAATGGGTCACAGTCAGTGGGTGCTACACCTGCTGAAAGCAAAAAGGGGTATAATTACAGCTACGGCATACAACTTTAAAAAATAAAGCGTTTTACTTTATTTTTTTTAACATTGATAAGTGTTAAACAATGTTATAATAAATTTTAACCACTTGCCGACCAGGCGCCGCCGGCACGTTCCCGCAAACCGACGTAGGTGTACATCGACTCTTCCAAGGAGGCATAGCAGATGCGCGCGCGCTGTACGGCGGGGGACGTGATGCAGGTGGCTGGCAGCCACCTGCGATCACGGGAACGAGAGCCAGAATGGGGATCTGTCAATGTAAGCAGACAGATCGCCGTTCTGACAGGGGAGGAGAGAGAGATCTGCTGTGCCTAGTGATTAGGAACACAGATCTTTCTCCTCCTCCAGTCAGCCCATCTCAGGGAACACACTTAACCCCTTGATCATCCCCTAGTGTTAACCCCTTCCTTGCCAGTGACATTTATACAGTAATCAGTGGCTATTTTCTACCTCGCTGTATAAATGTCACTGGTCCCAAAAAAGTGCCAAAAGTGTCCGATCTGTCCTTCGCAATGTTGCGGTCCCGCTAAAAATCGCTGTTCACCGCCATTACTAATAAGTAAAACTTACTGTGATTTTTTTTTACCAAAAATATGTAGAAGAATACATATTGGCCTAAACTGAATACATTTTCTTTATAGATCTTTGGGGATATTTATTATAGCAAAAGGTAAAAATATTGGGGTTTTTTTTCAAAAATTGTTGCTCTTTTTTTGTTTATAGCACAAAAAATAAAAACTGCAGAGGTGATCAAATACCACCAAAAGAAAGCTCTATTTGTGGGTAAAAAAGGACATCAATTTTATTTGGGTACAGCAACGCACAATCGCGCAATTGTCAGTTAAAGTGGATGTAAACCCAATGTCATCCTTTCTAAACTACTGTCATAGGGGTTATCTATAAGGATATACATGTCTCCTGCATGTATCTTTACCTATCAAATGTATCCCCTCTTTCTGTTATGAGACCCGAAAAACTGCAGATTCTGTGGGTGGGTCTGTTGTCTGGAGCTCGGTGGGTGGAGTCGTGATGTCAGACTCCCCGCCCACCTCTACACTCCCCTTGTCAATATGCATTTTCTCCTGTGTATTTCTTACACTGAACTTCTGCTATGATCTCTAACATCCAGTGAAAAGACAGGAAAGTAACCACATGACTTGATACAGCCAAACCTTGCAGAGCTGCTGAAGAAAGGAGTGGGGGAGGGAATTAAAAAATAATGCCTGTGTCTTAGGCTGTCACTCACAGCAAGGGGGAGTATTTGACAAAGTTTTTCTCAGTTTGTCAAGATTTTTCTCACTGAACAATAAAAGAGGAATGCTCCAAGATGGATTAACTCTGTGTGGCAAGACTGGGCTCAAATGATAGGAAATCTTATACTCTACAGTGTGATATCAAAAAAAAAAAAAAATTCGGGTTTACATCCACTTTAAACCAACACAGTGCTGTATCGCAAAAAATGGTCTGGTCATTAAGGGGGGAAATTTTCCAGTCTGTAAGTGGTTAAAATGTTTGTTCACATTTATTTATGAGTGCATGTGTGTCTGTGTATATGTATATATATATATATATATATATATATATATATATATAAATATATATATATATATATATATATATATATATATATATATATACAGTGGGGACGGAAAGTATTCAGACCCCCTTAAATTTTTCACTCTTTGTTATATTGCAGCCACACACAGCATCCCATATCGACAGAAAAACACAGAATTGTTGACATTTTTGCAGATTTATTAAAAAAGAAAAACTGAAATATCACATGGTCCTAAGTATTCAGACCCTTTGCTGTGACACTCATATATTTAACTCAGGTGCTGTCTATTTCTTCTGATCATCCTTGAGATGGTTCTAATCATGAGGTCAAAGGAACTGCCTGAAGAGCTCAGAGACAGAATTGTGGCAAGGCACAGATCTGGCCAAGGTTACCAAAAAAATTCTGCTGCACTTAAGGTTCCTAAAAGCACAGTGGCCTCCGTAATTCTTAAATGGAAGACGTTTGGGACGACCAGAACCCTTCCTAGAGCTGGCCGTCCGGCCAAACTGAGCTATCAGGGGAGGAGAGCCTTGGTGAAAGAGGTAAAGAAGAACCCAAAGATCACTGTGGCTGAGCTCCAGAGATGCAGTCGGGAGATGGGAGAAAGTTGTAGAAAGTCAACCATCACTGCAGCCCTCCACCAGTCGGGGCAAGACACATGAAAGCCCACATGGAGTTTGCTAAAAAAACACCTGAAGGACTCCAAGATGGTGAAAAATAAGATTCTTTGGTCTGATGAGAACTTTTTGGCCTTAATTCTAAGCGGTATGTGTGGAGAAAACCAGGCACTGCTCATCACCTGTCCAATACAGTGCCAACAGTGAAGCATGGTGGTGGCAGCATCATGCTGTGGGGGTGTTTTTCAGCTGCAGGGACAGGACGGCTGGATGCAATCAAGGGAAAGATGAATGCGGCCAGGTACAGGGATATCAGGGATGAAAACCTTCTCCAGAGTGCTCAGGACCTCAGACTGGGCCGAAGGTTTACCTTCCAACAAGACAATGACCCTAAGCACACATATAAAATAACGAAGGAGTGGCTTCAAAACAACTCCGCGACTGTTCTTGAATGGCCCAGCCAGAGCCCTGACTTAAACTTAATTGAGCATCTCTGGAGAGACCTAAAAATGGCTATCCACCAAGTTTACCATCCAACCTGACAGAACTTGAGAGGATCTGCAAGGAGGAATGGCATAGGATCCCCAAATCCAGGTGTGAAAAACTTGTTGCATCTTTCCCAAAAAGACTCATGGCTGTATTAGATCAAAAGGGTGCTTCTACTAAATACTGAGCAAAGGGTCTGAATACTTAGGACCGTGTGATATTTCAGTTTTTCTTTTTTAATAAATCTGCAAAAATGTCAACAATTCTGTGTTTTTCTGTCAATATGGGGTGCTGTGTGTACATTAATGAGGAAAAAAAATGAACTTAAATGATTTTAGCAAATGGCTGCAATATAACAAAGAGTGAAAAATTTAAGGGGGTCTGAATACTTTCCGTCCCCACTGTATACACACACACACGTGTTTGAGCTTTGGGGTGCACACCCTAATGCAATAGGCTGCGCACACCTATGGCTCCAGCATTAGAGATTCAAAGACTGCCGGCCTTTTGTGGTTGGCGCAAGGAGATGGGCACTCGATTTATCTCTATGGTTAGAGCCTGTGCATGTGCATTAGTGAACAGGACACTTGTCTTTAAAGTCTGCAAACATTATGTGGCTATTAGTAGGCTATTTTAGAATGTCACAGTAAAAGATATGAACTAAGATCTTTTGTTACATTTAATCTTTTATCAGTGGGGCAAGAAAGTCAAATAGATAACCTCCTTTTAAATTTACAATGATCCTTTAATGCATATTTTGAGATACGTACAGTGTACATATGAACATTTGGTCAGATGATGTAACACCTGTTAAAGATCTGGGTGACTTGGCAGACTTGGAAAAAGATTTCCCCCATTTCAGCCTCTGCAAACACTAGATCTTTTTTATGCCGAACAAAATTATTTCAGGTTTTAATGCTAGAAACAGCAAATTTATCGAGGTATTTATTTATTCTGACTGGTTTCTTTGGACACCACTATCTTTTTTTTTTTGTTCTCAATTTTCTTTTGTTCGTCTATGTTTTTCAGTAACGTTGCCTCTTTCTAATTTATTGTCATTTCCCGCTGAGGGAGAATATAACTTGCAAGAAATGTTCAGCGTATTGTTAAGCTTGATTTCTATTGATTGTCCCAAACAATTTATGGGAAAAATAGAGTTGAAAAACTAAAATAGAGTTGAAAAAAAAAAAAAAGAAAATGAATAAAAACACAACAGAATTTCTAAAAATAACAGTAAAAACTTAAATAAGAAAAATACATAATTTTAATGCGTGCTTCTAAAAAAGACTTGCCTGAAGGCATATTTTAATGCTTTCAATAGATATGCATAACAAGGAGCATCAAAGCATTTAATGTAACACAAATCAAACACAATTTACTAAAGAAATACATTGTAATATTCAATTATATTTGATTTTAAACAGCATCAAAATAATTATAGTTTTTCTCGAAGTTTCCTCTATTTGTGTGTAATGAACTGAGTAGATGTAATTATATAAATGTAGTAGCCATCTGTAACTTACATATTATTTTTTGACATGCATGAATATACGCAGGGACTAAAACTGGGCTTTTACATCTGTACTGAATGATTGCATTTTACTTTATTATACTGTAATGTACACATTATTTTTAATGACCATGGATAACCTCCTACTCCCCCCCCCCCAATCGACATACAGATCTTTGTTGGTTTTCTACCTACATGGGGATATATAAAGGAACTTCAAACCTCAGGATATAATTAACATAAAACTCTGCTTATCAACATTGCAGCGCTTCAAAGCAATATACTTGTGTGTAGGATTAATAGAGCTTTGTAGACTCTGTTGGAAACATAAACACTTCAGGAATGCAGTGTTTCAGCAAACTCAATACTGTAGTTTTAGAAACAAAATAAAAGCAGCTAATGCACTTTTAGAAAGCCTGATCTTTGGCTACTGGAATTAGCCACCCACTGTGCATACTCATTGTTTAAAACCTTGCATATCTATGAAAAATTATTTGTCTTTACTAAATGTACAATGAACCATGTTAAAGGGAATGTGTGGTCTTTTCTGTACTGTTTTAGATAAACGTAATATCCGCTTCATGTACTTTTTTCTAGTAAATATGGGTTAATGTTTAAAAACCCTGTTCCTGTGAGTGATTTGTAATCTTATGTGTACATGCAGACAATTATATTTACTCATAACACATGTAAGTTCTGCTTCCTGCTTTGTAGTGCTGCACCATGGCTGTACTTCTAACAATAAGAGTATGCAAGTCAGCCAACCCATTGATATCAATGCACGTTCTGGGCAGCTTATCTCAGCTATTCTTAAGCAGACATGTTTACCATGTTTGAGTCAAATACAGAGCACCCTCTGGTAGCCAATCTGGAAATTTCCATATTTAATTGAATTCAAAAGGTTACACAAAGTAGAGACGAGTTTCTCTCTGCAACATGGACTGTTTACATTTTGGTAATCCTCAACCGTCTTCCTCACTTTAATCATGCCTCAGGATCACGTTCACCTTAAGGCCGCTTTCACACATGCTATCCGTTTGTCAGTTTTTCATCCATTCCTTGACAGATAAAAAATGGCCATCAATGCATCTCATTGGAAAAATGGATGTAAATGGATGACCATCCATTTACATCAGTTTACATCCTTACCTAACCAAGAAAGTTCCATAATTTATCTAAACATTTGAATAACAACTGTATATGTTAGCCCATAGCAAAAATAATTAAGGAATATGATTGGTTAACAGAAAGGTGTAACTTTATACAATTTGAAAAATTGTGCCCAGTATGGAAATATACATCCACTTCTGAAAAGTCCAAAGCAGTGGAATTACAAATTACTAAAGTTTCTAAATTACAAAAAGGTGGCTGCAATGTTTTCATTTGTGAGTCCTTTTCCTGTCCATTACTTCAGGTATTCCATTGTGACCTCCTGCAGCACAGTATAGTTATCTATTTGTTGTCAGGGTTCAAACTCTTCAATGCAGCTGTGATATTCTCTTTCTGTAAAAACATTTGAAGCATGACTCTACTGTGTTTTCAAGGCAGAGGTTTGGCTCTGGGTATTTAGGCCGCGGAGTTGCATGGGCAGCATAAAGTATGGGGGGCTTGAGTTAGTCTAATAAAATAGACATTGGAGACCCAGCCTAATCCATACAGGTCAGTGTGAATAATCCTATATCCTTGAATGAGAAGATTGTAGCAGAACGCATTTAAATGCAAAATAAATTATAGTGCTGACACATTTTAAAACTTAAAAAGGATTGTAGTGCCATTATTCAGTCAGATTTCAAATATGTCAAAAATCATACATTTTGACAATTTTTTTTATGACAGCTACATTGCTGAAGGGATATTTTTAAATGCTATGTACTGTATGTTTTAGCAGTGTGCACATAAGCTAGCATTTGGACAATGTAAAATATGACCAGATGACTTTTCAAAATGCAGTAAAAGAAGATTCCAACCCACGAAAGTTCTTTTCTGTAGCAACAGGAGGTGAAATTGAAGGCTTGGTTGGTCAAATTTTGAAATCAATGGTGGCACCATCGGATCACAAAACGCACAAAATTTCAGATTTTCAAAAGAAAATTCTTTCGAAATTCGGCCATGTATGGCCAGCCTTACTGGTAAGTCACACTGTCAGGGCTGGGCTCAGCCCTTCCTTCTCTGAGCTGGCTGCTCAGCTATCGGCTAATTGTCGGCTCCCATCTCTCTCCACAGTTACCCAGCTGTTGTTGATCTTGCTCATCAGTCCTGCCTACTTAAGCCGTCCAGTCCAGAGGAGCTCTGCCTTTGCCTTGGTCACTTCACAAGAAACTATCGCCTGTGTTCCTGTTTAAAGACTGGCTTTGCTGACATCCCTTCAGGCTACAAATCCTGCTTGCTGTTCCACTACTTTGATCCCTGACTCCTGGCTTGGCTGACGATCCGTTCCGTTTACTGAACTTTGGCTATGTTTTGACTATATTTGTTCTTTTTACTTTTATTATTAAACAAGTGTGATTTAACTGTACTTCTGTCTTAGTCTGATTTCATGGTTTCTGACACACACTGACTGTAGAGCTGCATCTTTAGATACATACAGCATTGTAAAAGACAACAATAAAATTGATCCCAAGCTCACATTCAAAGGGAAGAGCGTGTTTTCTTAAAAACACAGCTCTGACTTAAGAAAGGGTTATGCTGATCCAAAAATGAGATATTTCAAGAAATGTTATTTAAGTACCTGTTTATGTACTGTAAATATAACGCTGTTGGAATAAAGAACATAACACGTCTCCTGTGCAGATTAACCGCTTCGATACCAGACACTTTTACCCCATTCTTGCCCAAGCCAGTTTTTAGCTGTCAGTGCTGTTGCACTTATATAACAATTAATGAATAATGAATAACAATTGCATGTATGCAGTATGGAAATAGTATTATTATTATACAAGATTTATATAGTGCCAGTAGTTTGTGCAGCGCTTTACAATGTAAAGGGAGACACTACACCAACAGTACAATTCAAAACAAGAGGGTTAGAGGTGCCCTGCTACTACAAGCTTACAATCTAAGAGGGAGGGGTTGGTGAAACAAAAGGTATGGACTGTGAGGGATGAAATGATGAGGGGAGTAGAAAATTCGGTTGTTAGCTAGAGGCAGGATAGGCCTCCCTGAAGAGATGAGTTTTCAGGGATCGCCTAAAAGTGGACAGAGTGGGAGATAACCAGATAGATTGGGGTCATCACAATAGTACACAATGAAAGGCATGCAACAAAGCCTTTCATTGTGTACAACTGTCATGTGATCTGCTGTGATTGGTCACAGCGGTCACATGGTACTGGCAACAGGCCGGTACAGTGATCTGTTATCTGCCATGTCTGGTGGACATAGCGGGTGACAGATCGCTCCGGAGCGTGGCCCGATCCTGGGAGGATGTCATATGTAGCTCCTGCCCAACCCTCATTTTACAATAAGATAGGCGGGAGGAGATTAAATGACACCAAAATAAAGTGCTATTTGTGTGAAAAGATGGGTACAGTGTTGCATGACTGTGCAATTGTCATTTAAAGTGTGACAGCGATGAGAGCTGAAAATTGGCCTGGGCAGGGAGGGTGTGAAAGTGACCGGTATTGAAGTGGTCAAAAGAAATAGCAGGTTCACTTCATTTCCACTCCACCCAAAACAATTTTCTGTTCGAACTAAAATGTATGAGTACACCTTAGCATTCATTCAAGCTGCAGTTAATTATAAGCGAGACTTGCCATTAAAATCTCAATTAGTACCTATTATAAAGAGGTATATGTTAATTACAGTTTTTTTTTTTTTTTGCTTTTGCTAAAGCAGCACTTCCAAGCAAATCTAATTTCTCGGAACTTGTTTCACAGTATGCATCTGTCCGTAGAAGTTACATTGTAATTTTAGTGCCTGAGGTGTTATGGAAAAAAATGATTTGTCTGAGGTCACAGGCAGCCATCCTGGGAATCATAGTAGACTTGAGAGCCTCAGATGTCATGCCAAAGTCATGACAGGCTAGTTTCTACAGAATGACATAATTCCTTTATACATTTTTGGAAGAGAGGTGCCTATAAAAGCACAGGCCTCCAATAGCTCTATATACATTAAAGGTGTACTAAACCCAAAATCAAAAATTGATATATTGCAGCTTACCAATTCTTCAATGTGGTGGCTGCTTTAGTTTTTTAGATATGATGGAGGAGCAACAGAGACACTTTTGGACGGCAGCATCATCAATCAGTGGAGAGGGTAGAATTAGATGCACTAGCAGATTTAGATGGACTTTACTAATAAAACAAACTCCAACTAACACTTTTAAGCCCTTACAGTAACATTTTTTTCCTTTTGGAATAAAGGTTTTACAACGTATATAAATGAATAACAACTGACCATTGTAAGCACCGCTATCAGTGTTATGCCCCGTACACACGGTCGGACTTTGTTGGGACATTCCGACAACAAAATCCTAGGATTTTTTCCGACGGATGTTGGCTCAAACTTGTCTTGCATACACACGGTCACACAAAGTTGTCGGAAAATCCGATGGTTCTAAACGCGGTGACGTAAAACACGTACGTCGGGACTATAAACGGGGCAGTGGCCAATAGCTTTCATCTCTTTATTTATTCTGAGCATGCGTGGCACTTTGTCCGTCGGAATTTGTGTACACACGATCGGAATTTCCGACAACGGATTTTGTTGTCGGAAAATTTTATATCCTGCTCTCAAACTTTGTGTGTCGGAAAATCCGATGGAAAATGTGTGATGGAGCCTACACACGGTCGGAATTTCCGACAACAAGGTCCTATCACACATTTTCCGTCGGAAAATCCGACCGTGTGTACGGGGCATTAAATGTTTTGGCCCAACCCCCTAACTGTCACTTTTGCTCGACAGCTTTGTCTGTTAAAAGAAGAAAAAATAAATAGAAAAACAGACTTACTGTCTGGATCGGCAAAGAAAAAAGCCTAAAAAAGAAAATTAATGCAGCCACCACATCTAAAGCTGGATGCACATTATACAACCTTTTTTTGTTCAAGTTCCTTTAGATTTACCTTCAACTATGTAGTGCTGTAAGGGCCTGTCTGATTGCATACAAATTGAAAGTGCTTAGGCTTGTCCTCCTATTATATGGTTTTGGTAAATATAAAGGAAAATTGTATGACCTGTAGCCAGTTTAAGAATTGCCAAGCTACAATATATAGCATACTCCATTATTCAAAATGAATTCAAAATTAAAAGATACCAACAAAGTACTATTGTGTAATAAATATTGAGCATAAATTGTAGGCTATTGATATAATGTAACTATAGTTTAAAAATGTATTTCCCAATACTGACTATATAGAAAAGAACCAACATTGATAATTATTTTATTTAACTTTAACCTAATGATAGCTTTCTCTATTTATGGCAGTGTTGCCAGATATCTCAGCCAATAACTTTGTACGATTTTGTATACTAAAGAGTATATTTGTTCACCCATTTTCATCTGAGATTCGATTTTTTTAATTTTACTTAGCACAGTTGTTTTTACCTGTATTGCATGAGATTTACCCTTCAAAAACTACTGTACATCAAACAAGATTTGCCCATGCAAACATTTCACCAACCAAGATTCACTCACGCCTGTTCTTCAGTGGGAAAGTGCTTTATTGTTCTATTAATCCTAATCAACATCATTCTGGAAGAGTGGATGCCATGCAATTTTTTAGAAAAATTTCAACCACTTCCATACCGGGCCTATTCTGGCACTCCTCTCCTACATGTAAAAATCATAATTCTTTTGCTAGAAAATTACTCAGAACCCCCAAACATTATATATATATATTTTTTTAGAAGACACCCTAGGGAATAAAATGGCGCTCATTGCAACTTTTAATCTCACACGGTATTTGCGCAACAATTTTTCGAACGTGTTTTTTTTGGAAAAAAACAGTTTTATGATTTAAAAAATAACAAAGCAGTAAAGTTAGCCCATTTTTTTAATAAAATGTGAAAGATGATGTTATGCCGAGTAAATAGATACCCAACATGTAATGCTTTAAAAGTGCGCACACTCATGGAATGACTCCAAACTTCAGTACTTAAAAATCTCCATAGGTGACGCTTGAAAAAATTTTAAAGGTTACATGTTTAGAGTTACAGAGGAAGTCTAGTCCTAGAATTGTTGCGTGCGCTCTAACGCACGCGGCGATACCTCATCTGTGTGGTTTGAACAGCGTTTACATATGTGGGCGGGACTAACGTGTTCTTTTGCTTCTGAGCGCGAGCTACCGGGGACAAGGGAGCCCGGGCCTCCGACAGTCATAGAGATGACCAGTGACCATCTGGTCATCTCTATGCTTGTCATCCGGCGATGGGCGGTTCTTTCTCCGGGTCCCCAATGGCACGGGAGAGCCCGGAGAATCACCGGATGGCGGCATGAGGGGGGATGTCCCCTCCC
Organism: Aquarana catesbeiana; assembly: GCF_042186555.1. Classification (NCBI taxonomy): domain Eukaryota; kingdom Metazoa; phylum Chordata; class Amphibia; order Anura; family Ranidae; genus Aquarana; species Aquarana catesbeiana. Next base: position 315,965,384 of record NC_133324.1, on the reverse strand, counting down.
ATCGCCTGTGACTCGGTTAAATTGATGATAGGCAACTCCTATCCTCATATTGATTAGTGGTTCCAAATTAATAATAACTACTGCAGTAGGGAACAGACACAAAAGATACGCTCAGCATCTTTCCAAATAACTGTTCTGCTTTATTATGACGCAATTGAAGGTTTTTATGCACATGATTACATAGGTATCACAACTTTTTCATTACAAAATGACTTTTCATTGTGAAAAACAAATGATTGATAAGACATATTTACAGAGTACTGGCTGTACACTCCTGTGGCCAGAATGGCCTTCTAGCTGAATTGTGGACATGCTGACTTATCAGCATATGTAAACACAGACAATTCTACATAAAATGGAAGACGTACAAAAGACAAATATGACTTCAACATGGCTGAACTACTTTTCAAATATATATATATATATCCCTTACAATTAAAGTAATTGAATCAAAAAGTACCCTAGACTGTGATCACAAGAGGGAAACAAATCAAACACAGAGATTTCTTTAATTTAGTCATTTTTGCAGTGTCTGGTGTGGATCCAGGTGACTTTTCCTTCAAGTTTTGCAAAAACTGTACATGAAATAGATGCTGTATTGAGTCTCCAAACATTTCTTTATATATAAATGTCTCTTAACAATCCACAAGTCACCTGGCTTTAGTTTTAGATCCTTCCAAACTTTTAGGATCTGGAATTGGGGAGAAAACACATAAATGAGTTTGTCAAAAAACCTTAAAAGATCAGCAACATTCTCTGTGAGATCCGAATGGAGGACTTCAGCTGCTGAGACAAAATATAAGCAAGTGAGTAACACACTCCCAAACAAAATCCCATAGGGAGAGAGTCCAACATCCCCCTTAGAGGCTTCATAAAATATAAGAAAACATTAAGGCAAAAGTTTTCTAGTTTCTTACTCTACTTTGTCCGCTACATTGTAGACAGTAGGGGGTGTAAAAATAAAACCTCAAAACTTCTAATAAGGACTCTCCTATAAAAAATGATTTCCTCTGTTACTCTCTGTACTTTCTGCACTCTGTACTTACAAACTACTTCTGATAACACTTTTTACTGTGGCCTTTGCAATAGCATTTGCCACTGGACATCCAAAAAACATGTCCATACAGACAAAATGCATACTTGTAAGATCCTGACTTGGGCATCTGGATATATCTTTTTTGTGATCTTTGGAAGGGATGTTCAGCTTTTGGTAACACCTTTGGTAACAGGTAAAACAAGAAGTGGTATGTTATAAAAACAACTGTGGAGAACCCTGGCTCTATCCCACGCTCATTTACTAAGGCAGCCATAACTGCTTGTGACTGATGACACGGTCCATGTGTCAAGCTGGAGGGAAAAGAGTGGCTGGCAGACATAAATGATCACCTTTTCCAAAGTCCTGTTTCATAAGAAGTTGCCCCCTGTGGACCACTTGTTCTTCTCGTTCTGGGGTCCTTAAAGTTGAATTATTAATCCCAGCTATACTGGGCCAGAACTAGGGTGGAATCTGTGAGTTGCACAGACCCATCAAGTGTCCGGGGCTGTAAATGCAGCATCCTTAGTCACCTGGTCTGCTTCCATGTGTTAAAGTTAATATGGCTACCTCAGCAAGAACCTGGAAGGCTGAAAACAGCCGATCAAATTAACTTGGCATGCTTGGTTGGTTTACCTGCCGAAGTAAAAACAAACTTCTGGCCCTTTAAATGGAACCAAAAGCTCTCTATATCTCGACTATCTATATAAATATACATTCTTTTTATAGCTCACAGGCTTTACTAAAACATGGAGCTCTGCTTCTTGAGCTGGGCAAAAAGGATCCAATGACTTTGAATACAGAGTATCCTTCTGGGTGATAAACTGCATACTCAAATCTACAAAAAATGTAATATCTGGGTCTTCAGGGAGTGTGTCCCGCACTGGGCTCACAGCAGCTGATTCCTACATCATCAATTTAACACACGTGTCTTCCTTTGTCTCCAGCCTCCTCCAATAGAGGCAATAAGGTGTCTGGATTCAAATGTACGCATTTTTCATTGTTAGATTTGTACATAAACAAACTCATATTTTAAACCTTTCATTAGACAGACATTTAGTTAGCTGTATATTTGCTGTGCAGAATGTCAGACCATTAAAAATTAAATGTTTGACCAAAACAATATCTAACTTTGTCTAATAGCACCTTTGCATAAAAGCTACAGCTCTGATATATCGGGGTGAACCCTTCATTACTGGGTCCAGCTTGCATAAATATATTACAATGTCTTGTTTTCTATCACACTATTTGTGTAAGAACTCCAGTTTCATGTTTCAAAAGATAACTTCTTCCTGGCAATATTATAATAAATGATAACAATACCCTGCGGTCATGCAGAGATGCCCATAAATCCAAAATATTCTTCTGCTTATACCACTGCACTTACAAGGAAAAGGGGCACATCATTTCACAAATCCACACATTCTGCTTTGGATTTCAAAAATAAAAATAAATAAAAACAAAAGGATCAACAATCTGTATGATGGACCAGAAAGCATCAAAAACTATAAAACAACTGGCTGCAGGTGGCATCTATCCTAACAGGGTGTGTGGACTTGATGTGATGGGTCTGTTATATTTAAATTTTATTTATTATTACTCTCATATCATGGACCGCGCATCAAGTTATTATCAAAAACCTTAAAATTTCATTTTTGTAGAAGAACTTCTTATGTATCCCATCCATCTTGGCTTTGTTAAATATTATGGCAGCTTTATTCAAAATAAAAACCTCATCTTAATCTTTTTTTTCTCTCAATAAGGGCTTATTGTATAAATGTAAAATTACAAAATTGTTATCTTAATCTAAACTAATCCCATTTTTACAAATTTCCCCAATAACCTGGATTTCATTTCCAACCAAAGGTTGTCTAAACCAGTTTCAATATATCTATATTATTAATAAAATTGTTAAACTCATATTAGAAATGAATACTCATTATTACTTAATTTTACTTAATTTCCCTTTTTTAAATGCACTGTTTCCACTATCAAAGGATATTCAATTTGTGTAATACACGGTTAAATGTAACCTTCATTTTACCATGTTTGGAAAACAGATTCAAAATAATTGTGATCACATTGTTTACCATTAGATTCGTTAACCCAACACATTTTGTTATAAATGTTTTGTCTAAAAAAATAGAATTGGCATGGTGTCCTTCCAGCTTATCACTGACCTCTCAGGGACATTCTTTCAGGAGAGCACAAAGGAGGGGGTCACATCTGTGTACATGACACACACAAGCAATAGAACTAAAGGTCCCAGCATTCGCACACACACCAATATCTCTCTAAAATCGTTTACTTTTTCCCATTTGTACACAACACATGCATATCATTCTCTCACTTTCTTTTAACTCTCATTAATATTTTCCTGCCTAAATTCTGCATTCCTTATTTTGTTCAGATATCTTTTATATCTAGCTTCTATGATCAGATGGGCAGCCAGAGTGCTCATCCCATCTCCCCTCTCTGACAACATATAAAGTATTCTGTTTTAATTCTCATTTCTCTGTTTCTGACATTTACTAGTTGTACTGCCTGACCCCAAATTCATCCCACAACTTAACATGAAAATGTCCCTTTCTGTCTAGTGTTAATGTCACCCTTGATCCATCCTGCTCACATAGATATCTGTTTCTCTAGCTGTTTACTCTGCATGATTCTTAGTCCCTATGACCTTTGGTAACCCAGTTACCCATTGTGGATCCCTGTCCACTCTAACCATTAATCTAGGGGCTCAGTATAGGCGGAACCGCACCTTTGGTTCATATATAGCGCTCCTCTTGCGCTGGGCATTTTTGAGGGTCTCTTACCCTTCATTCCCTTACTTAATTCAATGCCCATAATGACTGGCCAGTCTTTTCTCTTCTCTACGTGTGCCTATACCCTCTTGCCTCTAAACTACTTTATCTAGCAGATTTACTACATATACCTGTGAACAGCACTATTCTTCCCTTTCTTATCTATAACACTCCAATGGACAATAGACAGGGACAACATAACATATAACCACCAATCAATACAGTTCGATTAAGGGGAGTAAAATAGGTACCCTTTGTCCCGAAAATGCCTTACCGATCAAGGAAGTCTGATAACTCAAATGTAAGCAAAAGGCTTACCTCAGCCGGCTGATTATCAGAAATTCCCGGATCGTCTCAAGCTCCTCGTTTCGGATACTCAGGGTCACCTGGAATCCCCTCCTGGCTGGCTCGCCATGCTGACTCGGTTAAATTGATGATAGGCAACTCCTATCCTCATATTGATTAGTGGTTCCAAATTAATAATAACTACTGCAGTAGGGAACAGACACAAAAGATACGCTCAGCATCTTTCCAAATAACTGTTCTGCTTTATTATGACGCAATTGAAGGTTTTTATGCACATGATTACATAGGTATCACATTAATATTACAATTGTAGGTTTATCGTAACAAAGGGCGTTACATAGGCAGGCTTATTCTAATCAGGACTTGAAAGAATGTAAACATTTACTGAAAACATTATTAGTGCTGTTGCACAGTGAGGGCAGTGTGCAATACATACAAAATACAATACAATTATATACAGAACTTACACATTTCCATTACACCTGTAAGAATGATCAAGTGGTGGAACTGCCGCTATGATCATTCTTATGGTGCACTAAATCGCTGGCTGCAAACAAGGATATCTGAATGATGCCTATAGCTGCAGGGCGGGAAGTGGTTAATTACTGTAGCGCAGAACCATAACTAGTCTGGCTATTTGATCCCAGGTTACATTCCCTTTAGGAAAACAGCAGCCAGGCACACAGTATTTCCCAATTACCAGAGTCAAAGATCAGGCTGTGCATGTGTTTTTTTTTTTGTGGTTTATATTTTTGGGTATGAACTTGGATAGGGTGAGGGGGAGCCTAGGGATGCTCCAATGAACTTCAAACTGGTAGTACAGGACACTAATGCTGAACTGATACTTTAGGGTGAAGGCACCCCTTTGAAGTGTAGACAAACTGGTACTAAACAGGAACTCCTCAACAGGAATATAGGGTTGAGTGTATTAAAGTAAATCTCCCAAAAGAGGCCAAACAAGTCTATAAAAAGAAGAAGGCTGGTACTCACTGTGTCCTGTATACTGTGTAGCTGCCTGCAGTATTAGTCAGCTTCTGTACTCCTACTGCCTGTACCCTAGGTTCTTGGGAATATTTCTGCAAATGCTTCAGGAGAATAGAACAGAGGTCCCTAGCCAGTCAATAGCTGGGACCCCATAAAAGATTCTTGCACCTGCAGGTGGATTTTCCAGGGAAGCCACAGTCCTCAGGCTGGGTCTTACTCCCTCAGGGACAAGAGAACTCTGCTCTGGGTTCCAGCCTATTTATACCACTCTCAGCCACCTGATGGTCACTCACCATACTGACCAGGGATTGGCTAGGGAAGAATTAATATGCAGACTGGGATCTGTGTTCTTCCAGCCACAATGTCCCAGCTCCCTGGGATACAGGGGAAAGTAATCTAGCACCCCACACCAGCAGAACCCAGAGCAGACCTAGCCAAATAATTGTTGCACTTTCTGACTTCAGGGAGGCCAAAAACTACATTTAACCACTAGTAGCCTAATGGGGGGCTACATTACACAGCACCATGGAAAGCCAGCAATGATCAAGAAAACATTTCTGCTATTTAATGACATTTGCTCAAGTATTCAGCCCAAGATATAACAAGAAAAATGAAAAAATAACTTCTACTGTATGTTAAACATTCAAATTCCTCTCAAAAACAATCGTTTATGCAAGATTCACCCATTAGCTACCTGCATTATAAAGAGATCTCCGGACCGGTAAAGCGGCGACCCAATGTGCCAGAACGGGTGGTCGCCAGACTCCATGTCAGCGGGACCGGGGGGGGATGGGGTCCAGTGTAAGTTCACCTTGCAGATTTTTCTGTGAACTTACCCTTACCCAGGCAAAACATTTTTATGGACAGCAAAACTTTGTATTCATTTTTTCAACACCTTAAAATTGTTTAATGTACAATCTCTAAGATTATAAACTCCAATAAACAGGGCCCCTCTGATTACTTTGTATCAAATTGTATTGTAACTGTAATGTCTGCCTTAATTTTGTAAAGCGCTGCACAAATTGTTGGCGCTATATAGATCCTCCCTTTTTTCCTAATTAATATAAAGCTGCCACATGACCAGTTATTTCCTGGCCTGTCTGTAGGGAAACAGTGGCAGGAGTAGCTTCTAGTCCTCTGCTACTGGTCACACGTTCAAAATGTTAAAAGCCTTTACAATAAAAAGTAAAAAAAAAATAATTAATATCAATCAACTGTTTTAAATTGTCATACAAATATATATTTGAAATCATTTTATTTTTTTTGGCAATAACATGGTGTAAGCAGATTTTTTCCAGTCATAGGCTGTGTCATACCCCTCCAGCCTATGTCTTATGCCGCGTACATACGATCGGACATTCCGAAAACTAAATCCTGGGATTTATTACCGACGGATGTTGGCTCAAACTTGTCTTGCATACACACGGTCGCATAAATATTGTCGGAAATTCCGATTGTCAAGAACTCGGTGACGTACAACACGTACGACGGCACTATAAAGAGGAAGTTCAATAGCCAGTGCGCCACCCTTTGGGCTCCTTCTGCTAATCTTGTGTTAGTAGAAGTTTGGTGAAAGACGATTCATGCTTTTCAGCCTCGTGCTTTTCAGATCGTTACTGCTCTTCAGTTTGTGCTTGTGGGTTTGTATCTGGTTTTCAGTGCCTGTAGTCAGTTCGTATCTGGTTTTCAGTGCATATTTTTATATTACATATTTGATTGCTAGTGCGTTCTTGTCTGCTCGTTTCTGATTTTCAGTTTGCTCTTCTTTTCAGTGCATTCTGTTAGTTCATTCTGACCAGCCGACCACTTTCTAGCCATGTTGCGGGTATGTACTCATCGTAGAGTTTGTGCTGTGCAGGGGCTTGGTGTTGGGGTTCTTACTTTGATCAAAGCCCAGTCCATGAACAGGGCGGGGAGGAGTTCATGGACGAAGAATTGGTTGCTCCAGCATGACCAATTCTCGCACATGCCTTTGTTGTGTGAGATCCGTGAGAATAATCCCGATGATTTCAGGAATTATCTCTGTATGACGGACCCCGTTTTTCACCGTTTCTTGGCTTTGCTGTCCCCTTATATTATGTAGCAGGACACCTGCATGCGACAAGCCATCACTCCCGAGCAGAGGCTTGTTGCCACGTTGCAGTACTTGGCGATAGGGAGAAGTCTGCAGGACATCAAGTTCTCGACAGGCATCTCCCCCCAGGCTCTGGGGATCATTATTCCAGAGACCTGTTCTGCCATCATTCAGGTCCTGCAGAAGGACTATATTAAGGTAAGATTTCTTCTTTAAAATCCCATTATATGTATTTAATGTTTGCTAATGTATTGTATTTCTTTCATCATTCCCTAATTACCATGATTGTAATATGCTGTGAATGTCTTCTTTGTCCTAATGCATGCTGGAAGTTTTTCAAGTTCCTTTTTTGTCCTTCATGCATGTTTGCCTTCACTAACCTCCCCAGCATGCTATCCTTGGCCCATACACACCTAGCCTAGTCACTGTATGTATTTTGTCAGCTCCATAGTAGTGCTTTACCCTAAACACCCCCTAAAATATGTCCAAATGTTATTTGTGTCCTTAAATTCAGAGGCTTTTTTTGGGGGTCACAAAATCATTCGGAACCCTCCCTCCCCCCCAACCGCTAAGTCAACCGATGCCAATCCTCTATCTGCTGACTTTGCCAAACCCATACACACTATACCTACCTCTTCTTTTGTGTTCATTTTTATGGATGAATTCACAAAAGCATGTAGTGAAAGGGCCTGCCTGAATACTTTCTAATGGTACTATTTAAAGTTTTGTTCTCCTGTTATCTTGATAGGTAATTGCAGAATGTAAAAATGGGCTTTAATTTGTACAGTGTGTATTTATATTTTTGTATTATGACACTTCTTACCTGTCCAGGGGACTGCCAATAGTGTAAGTAAGGAGGGGTTGGCCAAAGTAACACACATTATTTATGCATTCAGCTCTCAATGAAGTGGAGAGGTTTACCTGTCCAAAACATCTACCCCCCCCCCCTAAAATTTTTACAGTGGGCCATCAGAGTGGGGGAGGAATCTGATAAGTGGACCTTAGATTTTTTTTTAAATACTCCTTCAAATAAATGTTATACTGATGTTGGCCAAGAATTTTTGTGTCTAATCTGTTTGCAATGTTATGTGCAAAAGTACTAATTTTTATTTTTCTTGTTTCACTCCACAGTTTCCTTCAACGCCACAGGAATGGCAGACTGTGGCTTCCCAATTTGCCCAGCGGTGGGACTTTCCCAACTGCAGTGGGGACAGGGACAGGAGGATCAACCAGTTATTATGTAGAATACAGAAAACAAATCCCATAGCGACGTGCGAGTATGAACAGCATACGATACGACATTTATTGATAGTTTTTAAAGATGTGGGTTAAATGACACTTTAATTTCATATAAGGTTGCCAAATTTTAAAAAAATGCTACATAAGGACCGAGCCTCTTTTTGAGACCTGTTGTTTACAAGTTAAAATAATTTTTTTTGCTAGAAAATGACTTAGAACCCCCAAACATAATTTTTTTTTTTTAGACACCCTAGAGAATAAAATGACAGTCATTGCAATACTTTTTGTCACGCCGTATTTGTGCAGCGGTCTCATTTTTGAGTTACAGGGGAGGTCTTTTGCTAGAATTATCGCTCTCACTCTAACGATCGCGGCGATGCCTCTTACATGTGTGATTTTAACACTGTTTTCATATGCGAGTACGATTTACGAATGTGTTCGCTTCTGCGTGCGAGCTAGGCAGGTCGGGGTGCTTACATTTTTTTTTCCTATTTATTTTACTTTTTATTTTTTATTTTTACACTATCCATTTAAAAAAAAAAATGGGTCACTTTTATTCCTATTACAAGGAATGTAAACATCCCTTGAATAGAAAAAAAGCATGACAGGACCTCTTTAACGTGAGATCTGGGGTCAAAAACAAAGACCTCAGATCTCACATTTACAGTTAAATTCAATAAAAAGAAAAAAAAATGTCTTTTATATTTTTAACAACAAAAAATTCCCCTTTAAGACCATTGGGTGGAAGTGACATTTGAAGTCGCTTCCGTCATCCAACGGTATGGAGCTGAGTGGGGGCCATCTTTCCCTCACTCGGCATCCAGCCCCAGAGAGGAAAGGACCGGATCATCTCTGCCGCTACCGACAGGTTCGGTAAGCGCGCGTAGACCCCCGGGGAGCGGCGGGAGGGGGGGTTAACCTCTCCCGCTGCCCTTTAAAAGTGATTTTGCGGCGGATCCGCCACAGAGACCTTTTATCTGAAAGCGGACCGCCCACTGTTTAACACGATACTGAGGTTAACAACGGTATTCCACCTTAAACAGCTGCCGTATAATGACGGCGCCCGGTCCGCCAATGGTTAAAACATGATACTGTGTAAACCTGCCAATGTTTCTGCCTCTCATCTACTAGAAACTATAGATATTCTGAAGGACACTGTCAGAGGCTTAAGACATTTCAAGATTTTGTCAGACTGCTCATCTGCAACAGGAGACTGTCAAAGACTGTGCAAATACTGTATCAAAGCAGACTAACAAAGACCTTATACAATCTAAAGGAAACTGCAATGGACTGTGGACATGATTATAGAAGATTATCAGAGATTGCAGACATGCTACAAATGACCAAAAACTGCCAACATACAAAAACAAAGAAAACAAAGAATGCAGACATCCTACATAAGACAGAGCCTTAAAACAATGCGATCAATGATAAAGAAAAAATATTTAAATGCCAGAAAAACGACAAATACCAGAACGCTTCTTGATTGTCTGGATGTTCATGGGGTTTGTAGTATGAGAAATTACACTGTCGTATACATAGCATCTCATCATGAGTCATGATGCTGAAATCTTAAAAGGTTGGGTGAACCTGAAGCTCCGATGAACCAGTAGGTCGTTTCTAAATGTTTCCCTTCTCTTTCCCCTCTAGTATTCCACCAGGTGTCATCCTTCCTAATGCCCCAAAAAGTGTCCAGTGCCTTCTCTTGGCCTGGCTTTATAGCTCTTTGGTGCATTCTCCAATTTAGAACAAGAAGTGATTTCAGGCTAATCAAGCTGCTCCAATATACAGATGGCTTAATTTAGAAACTAGGGTCTGTGTTCCTGGGACTCTGCAACAAACACAGCATGCGAGGGAAGGAGAAATACAATGCAGTAACACAGCCCTGATACACTTCTTCCCAATGATTGGCCCTGGGGCAGGAGTTTCCTCATCCTAACTATTGGCAAACTTGCAGTAAATGTAGCCAGGACACTTTACCTAAACTTTTTTGAATGTTTCTTGGCCTTGCATAGTGATCAAACTCTCGAAATATATTGCAGCCAAACCTTTGGCATAACAGCCAGGCAACTTGATTTTGTTTTGTTTACTGTAGCTACCACATTTATGTTATAAAGAACATAGACAGCAATAATTCCATTTTTACTCAGACTTTATATATCCTAATAGACTATTTAGAACACAAAATAGTCAAATTTAAACATGTTTAAATGACTGAATTTAATGTATTCACCCTCATTTGAAATTATGTAGTTGTCCTTTAGCGGGTACGTGTTTTAAATGCTGGCATATGCAAATGATAGATTTAAACAACTGTGTGATAAACAGAATAAAATGCATGGGGAATCATTGATAGGATGAATTACTGTGTTTTAACTGTATTACAGTTAATGTTCCTCCAACCCTGTTCTCCCATTTTGGATTGGTAAAATCCAGGGTTAGAAAGGCATGAGTTTGGGCTGACCATTGGTTGTTTGTCCCATTCAGGGAACACCGAATTTGCACGGTGTTCGGTGGAAGTTCGCCCTGCCAAACGCCCTGCAATGTACTGCGGGCTGCACAGTGCATTCTGCACGCTGATTGGGCAAAGCTATGCCCAATCAGGGTGCAGTAAAAGCTAGTTGTTAGGGCCAGAAAGCCGGCCGCAGCGTCCTTATTAACCGATGAGTCATCAGGTGTCAATGGGCTTTCCCGCTGACAGCTGAATAATAAAAAAAAAACATTTTTTTTTTCTTTTTTTATAAATCTCTTCATTCATTTTCCAATAGAAAAACATTCTACAAATTACAATTTTCAATCTTCAACTTATCCACTCTCGGAGGAGCTTTCATATAATTTTCATTGATAAATATTACATAAAAAAAAATTAAATAAAAAAATTCATTCTTCCCCTTAAACCCTTGTATTGGTGGTGTGGCAGACTGCTGGTTGGAAGCTAAAATGTGGGCACCTTGAGTGGAGAGTGTGAACAAGTTTTTCTTTTGACTACTGGTGATTGCTGTGTTGCATTTTTAGGTTCTTTTTGGGGCTTTTCCTTGTAGCTTTTTAACACCTTTTTCTGTCACTTTTTAAACAGCGTTTTTTTTCTTTGCTTCCTTCAGCCTACTAATTAAGGGGAGTGGTTAATTGGTCACAGGTGCTTGAGGCCTATATAACTTTCTTAAAAACCAGAGTTAGTGGTACTGGACTAAGTGGTGAGTTAAAAACCAGAATTGGAAACAAGAGGTTATAACAGGGGTCAAGTACCTGTATAGGGTGAGTGTGTACTTACGTATTGTAAGTACATGAGTACTGCGAGTGCACGTGGGCTGTATTGAGTATTAGTGTCAGGTAGTACCTGTGTATTGTGAGTACATGAGTGTTGTCTGAGTAGTGTGTGTTGATCGTTAGTAGGGATGAGCTTCGTGTTCGAGTCGAACCCATGTTCGACTCGAACATCGGCTGTTCGATCGTTCGCCGAATTGCGAACGATATGGGCCATTCGCGCCAAATTCGTGTGGCGCGTCACGGCCCATAATTCACTGCGGCATCGCAGTGCATTGCTTGCTGATGATTGGCCAAGCATGCACTATGACCCGCATGCTTGGCCAATCACAGCGCCGCCTTAACAGAGAGCCATAATTGGCCAAAGCCAAGGAGGCTTTGGCCAATTATGGCTGGGGGGATTTAGTACACGCCCCACACTATATAAGGCCGCCTGCACGGCGGCCCTGTGCAGTGTGTTCCGGTGTGCTTAGAGAGAGAGAGAGACAGTGTCATTTCATTTGAGTTAGCTAGATTAGGCAGGACAGTCAGTCAGTTAGCTGCACTTAAAGTGTATTGTGTATATATATGCATCCCAGGTGTTGCATATATATATATATATACACTGTATTCAGTTTAGCTAGATCCGTTCCTGTTATCTTCTAGACTATTTACATTTAGTGCAGTGCGTCCTGCTCACAGTGTTCAGCTAGATCCGTTCCTGTTATATTCCTACTGACAGGCAGGCTTGTCTTGTTACAGTATTTTGAAGAAAATTACTGGTGTTCTTTTGATCCTATTAGTACCACAGTCAGGCAGCTAGACTATTTACATTTAGTGCAGTGCGTCCTGCTCACAGTGTTCAGCTAGATCCGTTCCTGTTATCTTCTTACTGACAGGCAGGCTTGTCTTGTTACAGTATTTTAAAGAAAATTACTGGTGTTCTTTTGATCCTATTAGTACCACAGTCAGGCAGCTAGACTATTTACAGTTAGTGCAGTGCGTCCTGCCCACAGTGTTCTGCTAAACCTACAAGTAAGTGGGGTGCGTCCTGCTCACAGTGTTCAGCTAAACCTACAAGTTAGTGGGGTGCGTCCACCTCACAGTGTTCAGCTAAACCTACAAGCTAGTGGGGTGCGTCCTGCTCACAGTGTTCAGCTAGATCCGTTTCTGTTATCTTCTTACTGACAGGCAGGCTTGTCTTGTTACAGTAAATACAGCTACCTGAAGAAAATTGCTGGTGTTCTTTTGATCCTATTAGTACCACAGTCAGGCAGCTAGACTATTTACAGTTAGTGCAGTGCGTCCTGCTCACAGTGTTCTGCTAAACCTACAAGTTAGTGGGGTGCGTCCTGCTCACAGTGTTCAGCTAAACCTACAAGTTAGTGGGGTGCGTCCACCTCACAGTGTTCAGCTAAACCTACAAGCTAGTGGGGTGCGTCCTGCTCACAGTGTTCAGCTAGATCCGTTCCTGTTATCTTCTTACTGACAGGCAGGCTTGTCTTGTTACAGTAGTTTAAAGAAAATTACTGATGTTCTTTTGATCCTATTAGTACCACAGTCAGACAACTAGACTATTTACAGTTAGTGCAGTGCGTCCTGCTCACAGTGTTCTGCTAAACCTACAAGTTAGTGGGGTGCGTCCTGCTCACAGTGTTCAGCTAAACCTACAAGTTAGTGGGGTGCGTCCACCTCACAGTGTTCAGCTAAACCTACAAGCTAGTGGGGTGCGTCCTGCTCACAGTGTTCAGCTAGATCCGTTTCTGTTATCTTCTTACTGACAGGCAGGCTTGTCTTGTTACAGTAAATACAGCTACCTGAAGAAAATTGCTGGTGTTCTTTTGATCCTATTAGTACCACAGTCAGGCAGCTAGACTATTTACAGTTAGTGCAGTGCGTCCTGCTCACAGTGTTCAGCTAAACCTACAAGTTAGTGGGGTGCGTCCACCTCACAGTGTTCAGCTAAAGCTACCTGTAGAAGGTTGGTGGTGTTCTCATACTACAGGCAGGCAGTTGATTTTGCTAGCTGCAGTATCAGTACATATATATATATATATCCCAGCTTAGTGCAGCTACAGGCCATTAGTATGTCTGGAAGGCCAAGAAGGAGAGGCAGACAGTCACAAGCCAATAAGAGAGGGCAAGAAGGCTCTGTGTCTAGTGCTGGTCGTGGAGACGGTGCATCCTCATCAGCACGTGGCCATGGGACACGCTTGGCCTTTTTTTCGGCAGCTGGCCATGTTGAGCCGCAACATGCGGAAGACTTGGTCGAGTGGATGACCAAGCCGTCCTCATCCTCCTCATCCTCTCTCACCCATGCCCAGGGTACTTTGTCTGGCAAAGCAGCGGCCTCTTCCCTTGGCTCAATGTCATCAGTAGGGATGAGCCGAACACCCCCCGGTTCGGTTCGCACCAGAACCCGCGAACGGACCGAAAGTTCGCACGAACGTTAGAACCCCATTGACGTCTATGGGACTCGAACGTTCGAAATCAAAAGTGCTCATTTTAAAGGCTAATTTGCATGGTATTGTCCTAAAAAGGGTTTGGGGACCCGGGTCCTACCCCAGGGGACATGTATCAATGCAAAAAAAACTTTTAAAAACGGCCGTTTTTTCGGGAGCAGTGATTTTAATGATGCTTAAAGTAAAAAAAAAAAAAGTGAAATATTCCTTTAAATATCGTACCTGGGGGGTGTCTATAGTATGCCTGTAAAGTGACGCGTGTTTCCCATGTTTAGAACAGTCCCTGCACCAAATGTCATTTTTAAAGGAAAAAATCTCATTTAAAACTGCTTGCGGGTTTAATGTCATGTCGGGTCATGGCAATATGGATGAAAATCAGTGAGACAAACGGCATGGGTACCCCCCAGTCCATTACCAGGCCCTTTGGGTCTTGTATGGATATTAAGGGGAACCCCGCACCCAAATTAAAATAAGGAAAGGTGTGGGGCCACCAGGCCCTATATACTCTGAACAGCAGTATACAGGCGGTGCAAACAAGACAGGGACTGTAGGTTTGTTGTTAAGTAGAATCTGTTTGTAATTTTGAACATTTTTAACGTGTTTAGCTCCAGCCAAAAAATCTTTTCTAAGCTTTTTGGAAAACATAGGGAAGGGTTATCACCCCTGTGACATTTGTTTTGCTGTCTTTCCTCCTCTTCAGAAGATTTCACCTCACTTTTTTGTCCCTCTCCTTCTTGGCCTTCCAGACATACTAATGGCCTGTAGCTGCACTAAGCTGGGATAGAACACCTGTAATTTTCTTCAAGTAGCTTTATATACTGTAACCAGACAAGCCTGCCTGTCAGTAGGAAGATAACAGGAACGGATCTAGCTGAACACTGTGAGCAGGACGCACTGTACTAAATGTAAATAGTCTAGCTGCCTGACCGTGGTACTAATAGGATCAAATAGAACACCTGTAATTTTCTTCAGGTAGCTTTATATACTGTAACCAGACAAGCCTGCCTGTCAGTAGGAAGATAACAGGAACGGATCTAGCTGTACACTGTGAGCAGGACGCACTGTACTAAATGTAAATAGTCTAGCTGCCTGACCGTGGTACTAATAGGATCAAATAGAACACCTGTAATTTTCTTCAGGTAGCTTTATATACTGTAACCAGACAAGCCTGCCTGTCAGTAGGAAGATAACAGGAACGGATCTAGCTGAACACTGTGAGCAGGACGCACTGCACTAAATGTAAATTGCAGGAACGGATCTAGCTGAACACTGTGAGCAGGACGCACTGCACTAAATGTAAATAGTCTAGAAGATAACAGGAACGGATCTAGCTGAACACTGTGAGCAGGACGCACTGCACTAAATGTAAATAGCAGGAACGGATCTAGCTGAACACTGTGAGCAGGACGCACTGCATTAAATGTAAATAGTCTAGATAGAAGATAACAGGAACGGATCTAGCTAAACTGAATACAGTGTATATATATATATGCAACACCTGGGATGCATATATATACACAATACACTGTAAGTGCAGCTAACTGACTGACTGTTCTGCCTAATCTATCTAACTCAAATCAAATGACACTGTCTCTCTCTCTCTCTATCTCTCAGCACACCGGAACACACACTACACAGGGCCGCCGTGCAGGCGGCCTTATATAGTGTGGGGTGTGTACTAAATCCCCTGAGCCATAATTGGCCAAAGCCACCCTGGCTTTGGCCAATTACAGCTCTCTCTACTGACGGCGCTGTGATTGGCCAAGCATGCGGGTCATAGTGCATGCTTGGCCAATCATCAGCCAGCAATGCACTGCGATGCCGCAGTGAATTATGGGCCGTGACGCGCCACACGAATTTAGCGCGAACGGCCCATAACGTTCGCAATTCGGCGAACGATCGAACAGCCGATGTTCGAGTCGAACATGGGTTCGACTCGAACACGAAGCTCATCCCTAGTCATCAGTGACTCCTTCCCTAGCCCCACCATGTCCTCCTGAGGAGTCCCTCGAACTGTTTGACGACAGTGTTGGGTACATGCTCCAGGAGGATGCCCAGCGTTTGGAAGGCTCTGATGATGATACTGAGCTCGATGAAGGCAGTAACACGAGCACGGACAGAGGGGGTGCCCAAGAAGGACAGCAATCTGGCAGTCATGCTCCCCCTGCTGCAGCATACTGCCAGGTTTGCTCCAGTGATGGGGAGGGAGGGGATGATGAGGTCACTGACTCAACGTGGGTGCCTGATAGGAGAGAGGAGGAGGAGGAGGAGGAGGAGGCGGCACATCACCAACGAGGCAGGATGCCCTCCAGGGGCCAGCCTAAGGGCAGCACATTGACTGCATCACACCCCAAAGCTCCACATGTGCAGGGCGCTGCAGTCTCTGCGCGTTATTCAAAAAGTTCTTTGGTGTGGGCCTTTTTTGAGACGAGTGCATCAGATCGCACCGCTGCTATTTGCAACATATGTCTCAAGCGTATCTCGCGTGGCCAAAACATCTCCCGCTTGGGTACCACATGCTTGACCAGACATATGTTGACCTGCCATGCAGTTCGTTGGCAAGCGTATCTAAAAGACCCACACCAAAGAACAAAGAGGACCTCTGCTTGCTCCTCATCAGCTGAGATTTCCAACCCCACTAGACCTTCAGTCCTCTCTGAGACCTGCACTGAGAGGAATGAAGGTGTAGAATTAGGTGTGTCACAGCCACGTACTTGTGGGCAATCTGATTTTGGTACACCGACGTCAGATTGTACCAGGCAAATTTCCCTGCCCCAGCTGCTGCACCGCCGAAAGAAGTTTGCTCCCAGCCATCCACATGCCCAACGGTTGAATGCTAGCTTGGCAAAATTGCTAGCACTTCAACTGCTGCCTTTTCAGTTGGTAGACTCTGCCCCCTTCCGTGAGTTTGTGGAATGTGCGGTTCCTCAGTGGCAGGTACCCAAACGCCACTTTTTCTCACGGAAGGCGATTCCGGCTCTCTACCAGCATGTGGAAGGCAATGTCCATGCCTCGCTGGACAGGGCGGTCAGCGGTAAGGTGCATATTACCGCTGACTCATGGTCCAGCAGGCATGGACAGGGACGTTACCTAAGTTTCACGGCGCATTGGGTGACTCTGCTGGCAGCTGGGAAGGATGCAGGACAAGGTGCAGTAGTGTTGGAGGTTGTTCCGCCACCACGCCTCCAAAATGCTAATGATTGTGACACACCTCTCTCCTCCACCCCCTCCTCTTCTTCTTCCTCCATGGCCTCTTCCTCGGAACCAGCGGTGCTCCGTAGTCGTTCAAGGGGCTACGCAAGTACGCAGGCCAAAAGATGCCATGCGGTGCTTGAGCTGGTGTGCTTGGGGGACAGGAGCCACACTGGGGCAGAGGTTCTGTCAGCTCTGCAGGGGCAGGTTCAGAGGTGGTTGACGCCACGCCAACTTAAGGCAGGAAAGGTGGTTTGCGACAATGGCACCAATCTCCTCTCTGCCCTCCGACAGGGACAAATGACCCATGTGCCCTGTTTGGCTCACGTCCTTAACTTGGTGGTGCAGCGGTTCTTGGGCAGGTACCCGGGCTTACAGGATGTCCTGAGGCAGGCCAGGAAAGTCTGTGTGCATTTCTGCCGGTCATATAATGCCAGTGCTCGGCTGACGGACCTCCAAAAGGAGTTTAACCTGCCCAAGAACCGCCTAATCTGTGACATGCCCACCAGGTGGAACTCAACGTTGGCCATGCTGCAGCGGCTGCACACGCAGCAGAGGGCCATCAATGAGTACCTGTGCGACTATGGCACCAGGACAGGGTCAGGGGAGCTTGGTTTTTTTTCCCCACGCCAGTGGACCATGATCAGGGATGCATACACTGTCCTGTCACCATTTGAGGAGGCCACGAGGATGGTGAGCAGTGACAGTGCATGCATCAGTGACACTATCCCCCTTGTCCACCTGTTGGAGCACACGCTGCGTGGAATAATGGACAGGGCACTTGAGGCAGAACAGAGGCAGGAAGAGGAGGACTTCCTTAGCTCTCAAGGCCCCCTTTATCCAGACAGTGTTCCTGCGTGCCCGCCGATCACACAGGAAGAGGACGAGGAGGAAGAGGAGGAGGAGGAGGAGGAAGATTGTATCAGTATGGAGGTGGAGCCTGGCACTCAGCATCAGCAGCAGTCTTTAAGGGATCAGTCCCAAGAAACACATGGACTTGTACGTGGCTGGGAGGCGGTGGCTGCGGACCATGTCGTCCTTAGTGACCCAGAGGACTCCGGACCGAATGCCTCAGCAAACCTACGCTGCATGGCCTCCCTGATCCTGCAAAGCCTGCGTAAGGATCCTCGTATTCGTGGTATCAAGGAGAAGGACCAGTACTAGCTGGCAACCCTCCTTGATCCACGTTACAAGGGTAAGGTTGCGGACCTTATCTTGCCATCGCAGAGGGAGCAGAGGATGAAACATCTTCGGGAGGCCTTGCAGAAAGGTCTGTGCAACGCGTTCCCAGAGACTGGGAGGTTACAAACTCCTGTTTCTGGACAACGTGTTGCTGAGGCTTCGGTCAGTCAAAGAAGGAGCGGTGGAGAAGGTGGCCGTCTGACCGATGCGTTCAGACAATTTTTTGGTCCACAGCCCCAAGGTATGATCGGTTCCAGCAACCATCGCCAGCGTCTGTTTTACATGGTGCAGGAATACCTAGGGGCAAGATCAGACTTGGACACCTTTCCCACCGAAAATCCTCTGGGTTACTGGGTCTTGAGGATGGATCACTGGCCAGAGCTTGCACAGTATGCAATTGAGCTACTGGCCTGTCCTGCATCCAGCGTTCTTTCGGAACGCACATTCAGTGCTGCTGGAGGCGTGGTAACCGATCACAGGGTGCGTCTGTCCACTGACTCGGTCGATCGACTGACCTTCATAAAAATGAATGAGTCTTGGATCACCACCAGCTACCAAGCACCTGATGCTGATGTAACCGAATAATTTTTTTTGAAATCTCAGATCCCTTCAAAGACTGCCTATGCTGATGCTGAGTGACTATCCCTGAGTAATTATCCTCTTCCTCCTCAATCATCACGCTGATAGCTTGTAAGAACATTTTTGGTTCTGGGTGCCACCACCAGTGCCTAAAGCACAATTTTTCAGCCCCTGTTTAACAGGGGCGTGTAATTACGATTTTTGATGTAATACTTTGCAGCAGGGCTCGTTCCTGCATTCCAACTAGAGTGTCTGTGAGGGGTTGCAGTGTTGTGGCACCAGCACCAGTGCCTAAGGCCCAATTTTTCAGCCCTTGTTTAACAGGGGCGTGTAATTACAATTTTTGATGCAATACTTTGCAGCAGGGCTCATTCCTGCATTCCAACTAGAGTGTCTGTGAGGGGTTGCAGTGTTGTGGCACCAGCACCAGTGCCTAAGGCCTAATTTTTCAGCTCCTGTTCAACAGGGGCATGTAATTACAATTCTTGATCTAATATTTCACAGCAGAGCCCTGTGAGGGCTTACAGTGTTGTGGCCACAGCAACACCTAAGGCCCAAATTTCTGCTGAGTATATAGGGCAGGACCCTACTTTCAAACAACTAACTTACAAACAACTCCTACTTGCAAACGGAAGGAGACAACAGGAAGTGAAATCTACCCCTAGGAAGGGAAATTCTCTCCTGTAAGAGTTAATATGGGAAAAACATTTCTCCTTTCCACTGATGCTTTCCAATCCATTGGGACAAAAAGTGAGGTGAAATCTTCTGAAGAGGAGGAAAGACAGCAAAACAAATGTCACAGGGGTGATAACCCTTTCCTATGTTTTCCAAAAAGCTTAAAAAAGATTTTTTGGCTGGAGCTAAACACGTTAAAAATGTACCCGTTCAAAATTACAAAGAGATTCTACTTAACAACAAACCTACAGCCTGTATACTGCTGTTCAGAGTATATAGGGCCTGGTAGCCCCACACCTTTCCTTATTTTAATTTGGGTGCGGGGTTCCCCTTAATATCCATACAAGACCCAAAGGGCCTGGTAATGGACTGGGGGGTACCCATGCCGTTTGTCTCACTGATTTTCATCCATATTGCCAGGACCCGACATTACATTAAACCCGCAAGCAGTTTTAAATGAGATTTTTTCCTTTAAAAATGACATTTGGTGCAGGGACTGTTCTAAACACGGGAAACACGCGTCACTTTACAGGCATACTATAGACACCCCTCAGGTACGATATTTAAAGGAATATTTCACTTTTTTTTTTTTACTTTAAGCATCATTAAAATCACTGCTCCCGAAAAAACTGCCGTTTTTAAAAGTTTTTTTTGCATTGATACATGTCCCCTGGGGTTGGACCAGGGTCCCCAAACCCTTTTTAGGACAATACCATGCAAATTAGCCTTTAAAATGAGCACTTTTGATTTCGAACGTTCGAGTCCCATAGACGTCAATGGGGTTCTAACGTTCGTGCGAACTTTCGGTCTGTTCGCAGGTTCTGGTGCGAACCGAACCGGGGGGGTGTTCGGCTCATCCCTACTCCAGAATTGCCATGGGCCTTTTGGCTGCTTCTCTGATTAATGTCCTCCTTGCCCGGCCTGTCAGTTTAGGTGGACAACCATGTCTTGGTAAGTTTGCAGTTGTGCCATACTCTTTCCATTTTCGAATAATGATTTAAACAGTGCTCTATGAGATGTCCAAAGCCTGGGATATTTTTTTATTACCTAACTCTTCTTTAAACTTCTCCACAACTTTATCCCTGACCTGTCTGGTGTGTTCCTTGGTCTTCATGATGCTGTTTGTTCACTTAGGTTCTCTAACAAAACTCTGAGAGCTTCACAGAACAGCTGTATTTTATACTGAGATTTAATTACAGGCAGGTGGACTATATTTACTAATTAGGTGACTTGTGAAGGCAATTGGTTCCACTAGATTTTAGTTGGGGTATCAGAGTTAAGGAGGCTGAATACAAATACATGCCACAATTTTCACATAGTTATTTGTAAAATATTTTGAAAACCATTTATCATTTTCCTTCCACTTCACAATTATGTGCCACTTTGTGTTGGTCTATCACATAAAATCCCAATAAAATACATTTATGTTTTTGGTTGTAACATGACAAAATTTGAAAAATTTCAAGGGGTATAAATACTTTTTCAAGGCACTGTAGTACCCCACCCCATTCACCAAAAAAGTGTCAAAAAGTAATAAAAACACAGAGACGGTTTTTGACAAATGCTTTATTAAAAAATAAAAAAACAATGTCCCCCAACGTAAATCAATCGTAAATCACTCCGTCCGTCACACCCAAAAAAGAAAAACAATCAAACCGCTCTGCACTCATTAACGGCCGACCGCCGAATGCCTCCTCTGCCGTTTGACAGTTCATATATATACTGATAAAAATTATTCTGTCGACTTGTAATTTTAACATAAAAATGTTATCATTTTTAACATATAAATAAATGTTAATTAATTTACGTTGATATTTTAAGTACCTTACTTAATTTTCATTAGTTCTTACATTTACAAAAATAATGTATAATATTGAGTAATCTAGACAAAACTTTAAGGTATGTGCATTTCCATATTCTAATTGAGTTACACTTACTTAAAAAAATTATCTTATCTTTGACTGAAATTGCGGGACGCATATGTTTGCCAAACGTGCAACCGCACGAGTTTTGATGCTGTATGTTTTAAAGAGTTTGACATCTTTTGGAACTTTGAAAGCCTGCACAAGGCAGTTCCCATACGTTTGAGAGCCATCAGGATGAAAGAGCGCCACCAGCGACAAGAATTTTTCACTACAAAGCCATGCAATGCCATTGAAAGGTAAGAGTGAACATTGAACAAATTATCGTTCACATGCTTTAAATGTTGCTTAACATATCATCTAAAATGTTTACTTTATTTGCCGATTATTATATTTATAATAAATGGACATACGTCCATTGTACACAGCTACTGAGACAACTCACTTGTGCATACGGAAAGTTTGCGCTTACTGCATGCGGCAGAATGCAACCAAGATGCAGGGTGATGGACCACCATCTGTTTAGCTTAAAAACTATTTTGTGCCACAAAAATGAATGTTTCAGGTTCGGTTTTTGAGATATTGGATTTCAAATTCAGATTATGTAACATCAAGCCCCACCCACTTTGCACCCAATGTTATTAAAATTTAAAAACAAAGACAGCATTAGTTTGCACTGCATCTGTGCCGTTTTGTCCTGAAAAAACGAATGTATGTGCTGGTTTGGTTTCAGAGATATTGCGCATTATAGTTGATGAAACCTCTCCCATTTTGCACCACACCTTATTACATTTTTATATACAATTTGTTTGTGCTGCATTTGTGTTGATGAAATTTTGTACCACAAAAACAAACTTTGTGTTTGTTCGGTTTTTGAGATATTGGACATTCAACTTCAGATTATGTAACCTAAAGCCCTGCCCGCTTTGCACTATGTTATTACATTTCAAAGACAAATATACCATATTTATGCTGCATTGGCAGGAAAGCATATTGGTATAGTGTATTTTTTCACATAGCACTCTCATTTTGTTTCAGAACGAATGATTATGGGACTCATTTATGCTTTTAACTTGAGCTACCCTAAAAACCTAAAATATACCTTTGAAGTTTTTCAGAAGATCTTTTTAGAGCTAGATGTGGGGAATCTATCTTCAAAAGTTCACACTTTAACCACTTGACCAAAGGGCACTTAAAGCCCCTTCCTAACCAGACCAATTTTCAGCTTTCGGTGCTCTCACACTTTGAATGACAATTACTCAGTCCTGCAACACTATACCCATATGAAAGTTTTGTCCTTTTTTTCACACAAATAGAGCTTTCTTTTGGTGGATTTTAATCACCGCTAGGTTTTTTATTTTTTGCGCTATAAATCAAAAAAAAAAAATTCTTTGTTTCTGTTAAAATTTATTGCAGAGTATTGGCAGAGTATTGGCGAGTATTGGTAGAGTATAGGCGAGTATTGGCAGAGTATTGGCGAGTATTGGCAGAGTTGTGCAGAGTATTGCAGTGTTGCAGAGTATTGCACAATGTTGCAGAGTATTGCGCAGTGTTGCAGAGTATTGGCAGAGTATTGCACAGTGTTGCAGAGTATTGGCAGAGTATTGCACAGTATTGACACCGAGCAGCACTGTGGGCACTAAACATCCAGCCCACAGCGCTGCTGCAATCTCCCCCGCTCTCCCCCTCTTCCCTCGCACTGTACCCATCGGTACAGAGAGGGGAGGGAGGAACCGGCGTCATGACGTGACGCCTGTTTGTTTACAAGTGATTGCTACGTCATTTAATGGAATGATCACATGGTAAAGGCTGCGGTACAGAGAGGGGAGGGAGGAACCGGAGTCATGATGTGACGCCGGTTTGTTTACAAGTGATCGCTCCGTCATTTGACGTAACAATCACGTGGTAAATGGCTGCGATCAGCGGCTATTTACCATGATCCGTGATGTGCCAGGTCCTCTGGACTTGGCGGTCACAGATGTTCCCGAGTGCGCGCCCCAGGGGGCGCGCGGGAGCAACATTCTGGAATGACGTCACACGGACGTGCACCCAGAAAAAGCCGACCGAGCTGTAGCCGTCTTTCGGCTATGGCCCGGTCGGCAAGTGGTTAAAGTGCAAATTACTTTCCTAAAAGGCTTAAAAAAATGAATACATTCTGTGTTCTATGTTCTTTACAGATATACTGTATGTTACATGTGCGTGTTTCAGTTTTATTTGTTAGCTGAGAAAGAGGCATTTTTTTTCTTTTTTTTTTTTTAATGTTTACATTTACATGTGATGCTGCTTTAATGTTATTACATTTGTAACACTTTATAAATATACATGTTAATTTGTTTTGAAAGCCTGTTTCATGAGACTATTCGTTTTTTTTTTAAATCCATATAATTCTATTATTTTTATATAAAAACCTACAAACATATATCAAATGCATTTGGAAAATAAGTTTTACCAACTTAAAAAAATTGAGTAAGTTACAAGTTAATATCACTTAAAACAAACTAAGTAACTAAAAGTAACTAAGTAACTACGTAACTAAGTAATAGGGCAGCACAGTGGTGTGGTGGCTAGCACTTTTGCCTAGTAGCAAAAAGGTCACTGGTTCAAATCCTGACCATGACACTACCTGCCTGGAGTTGGCATGTTCCACCCTGTCCCTGCATAGGTTTTCTCCCACACTCCAAAGACATGCTGTTAGGGTAATTGGCTCCTGTGTAAATTGACCCTAGTATGTGCATGTATGGATGTGAGTTAGGGATCTTAGATTGTAAGCTTCTTGAGGGCACGGACTGATGTGAATGTACAATGTATATGTAAATTGATGGTGCTATATAACTACTTGAAATAAATAAGTTAATGTATGTGTTCCTAACTTAACCTTTTCTAGAAACTGGAAAAATGTAGTTGGCTTTACCTAAAACTAGACAAGTTAAGGAATGTACTCCTAAAGTTAAGGTGCTCTTTTTTCCTGTGAGTCGCACTAGTGTACCAATAAATTTAGAGGCCAAAATGTCCAATCGAAGGTACACTAGTGAAGAGGTCTACATGTTTCTGAGCGGCACCCTGACAGATAGCTCTGACGACGGAGTAGTGGTCCCTGCCAAGGTCAGGCGTACCCGACCCTGTTCTTCTGCTGTTGTTGAGGTGCAAAAACCGCAGGGCTCTCGTATGGAGCAGAGAGCCAGTACTAGTGCTGCTCATCCTTCTGGTGAACTGGCAAGCACCAACGGCCTAGTACATCCTGTTCATACATCCAGCACAGCAGTAAGTGGAGTTCAAGCTGGTGAGGTGGCTAGCACAAGTTGAGTCCCATGGCCACCAAGAAGACAAAGACAGGCCCGTCGAGCCCATAGTGCCCTTCCTGCTGCATTTGCCAATCCGAATTGGGAGCCCACCACTTCTGCAGCACCTGTACTTCCCCCATTCACTGGCCAACCCGGAATTCAGGTGGAAACAGTTGACTTTACGTCACTTGATTTTTATTCACTGTTTTTTACGGAAGCTCTCTATAGATCTGTTGTGGACCAAAGCAATTTGTATGCTGGTCAATTAATCACAGCTAATCCTCAGTTGACCCTTGCCAGAGATTGGAGACCTATCATGGTCTTCGAATTTAAGACCTTTCTGGGCCTATCCCTCCTCATGGGCATAGTTAAAAAAAGTGAGTTGTGGTCATATTGATCCACTGACCCAATTCACCATATGCCCGTATCTTCTGCCTCCATGACCAGGACACAATACGAGCAGATCTTGCGGTTCATGCATTTCAATGACAATGAACTCTATCGTCCTCGGGGTGACCCTGGATACGATCAGCTCCACAAAATTCGGCCCCTCTTAAACCACTTCAACCAACAGTTTGCAGCCTTGTTTACTCCAGATCAAGTTGTCTGCATTGATGAGTCCCTAATTAAGTTTTCTGGCCACTTGTCTATTAAACAGTATCTTCCCAGCAAGCATGCCAGGTATGGGGTCAAGATGTATAAGCTCTGTGACAGGGCAACAGGCTATACATATAGTTTTATGGTTTACGAGGGAAGAGATAGTCACGTGGAGCCCGAGAACTGCCCAGACTACATAGGGAGCGCTGGTAAGATTGTGTGGGACTTGGTGTCACCCTTATTGGGAAAGGGGTACCACTTATACGTGAACTATTATTACACAAGCGTGCCACTTTTTAGTCACCTTTTTGCTTGTGGAATTGGCGCATGTGGCACTGTGCGATCTAATTGCCGGGGCTTCCCCCAACGGCTTGTAGAGTCCCCACTTAGACGGGGGAGAGAACATGCTTGAAATGTAATAATTTGTTAGCTGTGAAGTAGAGGGATACACAGAATGTTTTCGTTCTGTCCTCCCTTCACGCAGATACGACTGTCCAAATTCCTACGGCGACTGGTGTTGTCAAGAAACTCCTCTCTGTCCACTAATACAACCTTAACTTGGGAGGGCTGGACCTCAACGGCCAATTGTTGGCACCGTAACTAATTGCCCATAAGGCCAGACACTGGTACAAAAAAGTATCTGTATATTTATTCCAATTGACTCTGCTGAATGCTTATGTGCTATACAAAGCTTCAGGACAAACTGGATCCTTCCTTAAATTCCAGGAAGAGATCATCACAGCCCTTCTGTTTCCAATGGTGCTGTGGCCCACCTTCCTAGCGCAAATGTGGTGAGCTGCATTTTCCGTATGTTCTCCCTGGTACCCCTACCCAAAGAAATCCCCAAGGACGATGTCGTGTTTGCAGAAAACATGGATTTAGGCGTGACACCCGCTTTTATTGTCCCTCCTGTCCTATATTTTTTAGGCACAGATTGCGTTAAAAAATCAAGTTGTTTTATTGAGTTATCGTTACCATTGTTTGCTTTTCAGGTATGCCATTCAGCCGCAGCACTGATTTATTTATCTTGACAGCATTTGCTCTCACAATACATAAATCAGCGACTCCAGCGCTGTAGGAGGTGATTTCACCACCACAGATAAAAAACAAACGGTGCATGTATGCCCATCATTAGAAGTGGGTAGATGAAGGGCGGTATTTTATTGGTGGGTATACCTCTCTTTTTTTTTCGTTCAGCCCATAGGCTGCATGAAAAAAAGAACATTACAATATATGCCCAATAAGGACCAGCAACGTACTGGTATGTTGCTGGACTTTGAGTCATTATACCAGAATGATGCCATTGCCTACAGGTTTAGGATCTTTGGGAACCTAGCCGCGCACAGGACCCCAACATCCAAGCACCGCCTTCAGGCTTCCTAAAGGCGTAAAATTGTAATTTTACTCCTCACTACCTAACACAGTTACGGAGGCCCTTAAATGTACAAATAGCACAACCCCCCCCTAATGACCCCATTTTGGAAAGAAGACACGCCAAGGTATTTGTTAAGATGCATGGTGACTATTTTGCAGTCCTCATTTGTTTTTGGAAAAAAATCTTTTTTCAATTTTCAAAACTTTGCGACAAAAAGCGAGATCTGTAAAATACTCAACATGCCTCTCAGCAAATAGCTTGGGGTGTCTACTTTCTAAAATGGGGTCATTTGTGGGGGGGGTTATGCTATCTGGGCATTTCATGGCCTCCGAAACTGTGATAGGCAGCGAGGAGTGAAATCAAACATTTACGCCCTTTGAAAGCCTGAAGGCGGTGATTGGTTTTCAGGGTCCTGTACGTGTTTAGACTGCCAAAAAGTCCCACACATGTGGTATCCCCATACTCAGGAGAAGCAGCAAAATGTATTTTGGGGTGTAATTCCACATATAACCATGCCATGCTTGTTATCAATTTCTCTTTATTCAATTTTTTTTTAAAGTGTTATCAATTGTACATACAACATTCGTTAAAACATACAATAATTTCTTCACTTAAATATCAATAAAGGATCTAGTTATTACCCACTAATTTCCTAATTCTCTTCCTTCATATCGTAACATTTCTACGTTAATTAACTATTACCCTTACATATTCCTAAAACATTCATCACTCTATCACCTCCCATTACTAAAGAAATTAAAAAAAAATAACCTTCTCCTATCTCTCTACCCCCCCCCATACCCCCTTAAGGGCCATCTGCTTCCTTCCATTTATAGATAATCTATCATTCTTGTTGAGGACCGAAATTCATCCCAATTTTGCCATATTTCTGGCATTTGGTTTTTTATATATCCTTCTTCCCTTATCTGTTTTTCCATATATTGAATTTCGTTCATTTCACATATCCATTCCGACACTGTTTGGACTATTTGTATCTTTCCATTTTTGTGCTATTAGTGTTCTAGCTGCTGTTGTCATATGGTGAAGAATATCTCTTTTAATTGCTTTTGTTGAGTCTGATGTAAGAGAAAATATCGAGATATTTATGCTTGGACTCGTTTCTACTCCCGACACTTTCTGATAGATCTCAAATATCTTATTCCAAAAGCTCCTTACCATATGACATTCATACCATATATGATCCATAGTCCCTCTTCCTACCTTACATCTCCAACAAATCTCCATCTTTCCTTTGTTAATTGTATCTCTTGATATTTAATCGCTGTAGATGTTTTATGTATTATTTCAAAAATTTTTTCCCATTCTTCCTCTGATATAGGATTTCCTATTTCCTCTTCCCATTTTTTAATTCCTGTTAATTCTTTGAGAGAACCGGAAGGGAGTAATGGATTATATATCTTAGATAATGTTTTAGTCAGTTCTTGTTCTTCCACTAATATTTTTTCAAATTTGGTTTTTGGTCTATTTATCAAAGGTATTTTTGCCTCAATGAATGTCTTTAATTGATGGTATTATAACCATTTATTTTTATATTCAGGTCCCAAATCTTGCAGTGTTGGTAATTTGCCATCCACTAGGATCTGTATCGCCTTGCATTCTCCAATATATTCCATTTGAAATAATTTGTGTTTTCTAAAGCTGGCGGAAATTCTGGATTGGAGAACAATGGGGTCATAGGTCCGATCATGGTGAAAAGTTTCCCCTTTTTTATTATAGTATCCCATATTTTTAGTGTAGCACTTACAAAAATCGTTAGTTCTTTTTTTTTGGCCTTAAATGGGGTTTTATCTAGGGCAAAAATTGTTGTGGTCCTATTATTTCTTCTTCTAGATTAACCCATTGTTTAGTTTCCTTACTATGATGCCAATCGATAATACTAGTTAATGATGCTGCTTGTAAATATGTTGAAAAATCTGGTAATGCTAGACCTCCATTTTTTTTAGTTCTAATTAAAATTTCTCTTTTTATTCAGGGTTTTTTTTGAGCCCAGATAAAATGAACTACTGCTTTTTGTAATCCCAACATCAGTTTTCTAGGAGGGACTAGGGGTACTGTTTGAAAAATATATAATAATTTTGGCATTATATCCATTTTTTATTATATTAATTCTTCCCATCCATGAATATGTTATTTTATCATATTTTTGTAATAATTGAATTACTTTTCGGATTGACGCACTGTAATTCAAGTCCTGCAGTTGATTAAAAAAAAATATATATATATAAATATATATATATATATATATATATATATATATATATTGCCGGGTACTTAATCGCTTCTTGTTTCCATTTAAACGGACATTTTTTTTGCAGAAGTGTGTATGTTTTTTATGTTAATGATACGTTCAACATCTCTGATTTCTCATAATTAACTTTGAAAGTTACTTATTTCCCCAAATCGTTTAAATTCTTTTATTAAATTTGGAATTATTATAATAGGCTTAGTTACATATATTAATAAGTCATCTGCATATACAGCTGTCTTGTATTCTTTATCTTTAACTTTTATCCCTTTAATATCTTTATTTTTTCTTATTGCCGTGATGAGATGTTCCATCACCATTATATATAACAAAGGAGAAAGGGGACATCCCTGTCGAGTTCCGTTTGATATTTTTATACATTCTGATAATATTCCATTTATTCTTACCTTAGATCTTGAGTTTGAATACAATGCGACAATCCTACCAAGCATTTTAGGACCCATTCCTATCTGGATTAGTGTTTCCTCTAAGAACCGCCATCCCACTCTGTCAAATGCTTTCTCCGCATCGACAGCTAGAAGACATGTTGGGATGGTGGTCCTCTGAGCATATTCCACCAGTGTGCAGGTTTTTATAATATTATCCCTAGTTTCTCGTTCTTTTGTGAAACCCGTCTGATCTAACTTTATATGTCCAGGTAAAATAGGTGTTAATCTATTGGAGATAATTTTTGAATATAATCCTATATCTATGTTAGTCAAAGAAATTGGTCGATAGTTGTTACATAATGTGTGGTCTTTCTCTGGTTTTGGAATTAATATATTGTGAGCTTCTGTACTTTGTGGTACAAAAATTTGTGTACTGGATATGGAGTTGTATGTTTTTTTTAAGAATAGGTGTAATTTTATCCTGGAATGTCTTGTAGAATCTGGAAGTGTATCCGTCCGGTCCTGGGCTTTTCCCCGGGACCAGTTCAGAAATAGCTTGTTGAATCTCTTCTGATGAGATTTCTTTTTCCAGATCCTCAATTTTTTTCCCTAGAGAATGTAATTAAAGCTGTTTCCTTTATATATTTACGAATCTCTTCCCCTTTCTTTTCTTTTTCATTATTCCCTTGTTGTGTGTTTATATTATACAATTTAGAATAATATGTATGAAAAGTTTTAGATATTTCTATTGGATCGTAAGTCAACTCCCCATTTGTTTTTAAAATTTTTGCTATGGAGGTCGTGAGCTGTTGGTTTTTTAGTGTTTTAGCCAATATTTTCCCAGTTTTATTTCAATATTAATACCACTGTTTTATTTTTATCCTTTAATCGAAGGGACTATTCATCAAGTATAATTTGTAGGTCCATTCATTTATTTTTTAGAGTTATTTTGTCAAATGACTTAAGACACTGTTTAACCACTTGCCGACCGGGCCATAGTCGAAAGACGGCTGCAGCGCGGTCGGCTAGTTCTGGGCGGCTGTTTACTTTTTTTTTTGCTCCGTCAAATGACAGAGCGATCACATGTCAACAGACCGGCGTCATGTCATGACGCCGGTTCCTCCCTCCCCTCTCTGTACCGATCGGTACAGTGCGAGGGGAGAGGGGGAGGGATCGGATGGCAGCACCGCTGTGGGCTGCATGTGTAGTGCCCACAGCGGTGCTCAGTGACAATTGCAGTCACATCCATCCATCCCTCCATGCTCAGCCATCCCTGCAATACCCCGCACTACTCTGCATAATACCCCGCACTACTCTGCATAATACCCCGCACTACTCTGCATAATACCCCGCACTACTCTGCGTAATACCCCGCAATACTCTGCGTAATACCCCGCAATACTCTGCATAAATACCCCGCAATACTCTGCATAAATACCCCGCAATACTCTGCGTAATACCCCGCAATACTCTGCATAAATACCCCGCAATACTCTGCATAAATACCCCGCAATACTCTGCATAATACCCCGCAATACTCTGCATAAATACCCCGCAATACTCTGCATAAATACCCCGCAATACTCTGCATAATACCCCGCAATACTCTACATTATACCCCGCAATACTCTGCATTATACCCCGCAATACTCTGCATAATACCCCGCAATACTCTGCATAATACCCCGCAATACTCTGCATTATACCCCGCAATACTCTGCATAATACCCCGCAATACTCTGCATTATACCCCGCAATACTCTGCATAATACCCCGCAATACTCTGCATTATACCCCGCAATACTCTGCATAATACCCCGCAATACTCTGCATAATACCCCGCAATACTCTGCATAATACCCCGCAATACTCTGCAATATACCCCACAATACCCTGCAATATGCCCAGCAATACTCTGCAATATACCCAGCAATATACCCTGCACTACTCCGCAATACTCTGCAATACCCCGCAATTTTTAACCAGTTCCCGCCCACAGTCATATGACGTCCTTGACTTTGAGCGGGGATATCTGAATGATGGGTGCAGCTACAGGCATCATTCAGATTTCAGCTTTTTCAGCCGGCGATTCCCTACACCATAAGAATGATCATAGTGGCTGTTACACTGCTTGATCGTTCTTACGGGAGGCGAGAGGGGACGCCCCCCCTTCCCGCCACCCTCCGGTGCTTCTACCGACTCACCGCTACGATCGAAGCCAAGATCGTTTTTTTTTTTTTTTTTTTATTTCAGGCTTCCCAGCCTAGAGGTGAAATGTGGGGTCTTATTGACCCCATATGTCACTGTAAAGAGGACCTGTCATGCCATATTCCTATTACAAGGATGTTTACATTCCTTGTAATAGAAATAAAAGTGATCAAAAATTTTTTTGGGGGGGAAAAAGTGTCAAACTAAAATAAATAAAGTAAAATAAACAATAAAAAAAAAAAAAAAAAATGTTTAAAGCGCCCACATTCGTGTGCTCGCATGCAGAAGCGAACACATACGTAAGTCTCGCCCACATATGAAAACGGTGTTCAAACCACACATGTGAGGTATCACTGCGAACGTTAGAGCGAGAGCAATAATTTTGGCCCTAGACCTCCTCTGTAACTCAAAACATGTAACCAGTAAAAAATTTTAAAGCGTCACCTATGGAGATTTTTAAGTAGCGACGTTTGGCACCATTCCACAAGAGTGTGCAATTTTGAAGGGTGACATGTTAGGTATCTATTTACTCGGCGTAACTTCATCTTTCACATTATGCAAAAGCATTGGGCTAACTTTACTGTTTTATTTTTTTTTAAAGCACAAAACTGTTTTTTTTCCAAAAAAAAAGCGTTCGAAAAATTGCTGCGCAAATACCGTGCGAGATAAAAAGTTGCAACAACCGCCATTGTATTCTCTAGGGTCTTTGCTAAAAAAAATATATATAATGTTTTGGGGTTCTATGTAATTTTCTAGCAAATAAATTATTATTTTTACATGTAGGAGAGAAATATAAGAATTGGCCTGGGTGCTCCAGAACGCCTGGAGGTGCTCCGTGCATGTTGGGCCTCTGTATGTGGCCACGCTGTGTAAAAGTCTCACACATGTGGTATCGCCATACTCGGGAGTAATAGCAGAATGTGTTTTTGGGTTGTAATTTGTGGTATGCATATGCTGTGTGTGAGAAATAACCTTCTAATATGACAATTTTGTGAAAAAAAAAAAAAGAAAAAAAAAAATCTTGATTTTGCAAAGAATTGTGGGAAAAGATGACAATTTCAAAAAAACTCACCATGCATCTTTCTAAATACCTTGGAATGTCTTCTTTCCAAATAGGGGTCATTTGGGGGGTATTTGTACTTTTCTGGCATGTTAGGGTCTCAAGAAATTAGATAGGCCGTCAGTACTTCAGGTGTGATCAATTTTCAGATATTGGCACCATAGCATTTGGACTCTCTAACATTCACAAAGACCAAATAATATACACCAAGTTGTACTTATTTTTACCAAAGATATGTAGCAGTATAAATTTTGGCCAAAATTTACAAAGAAAAATTACTAATTTGCTAAATTTTATAACAGAAACAAAGAAAAATTCATTTTTTTACCAAATTTTCAGTCTTTTTTCTTTTATAGCGCAAAAAATAAAAAACCCAACAGTGATTAAATACCACCAAAAGAAAGCTCTATTTGTGTGAAAAAAAGGACAAAAAATTCATATGGGTACAGTGTTGTATGACTGAGTAATTGTCATTCAAAGTGTGAGAGCACCGAAAGCTGAAAATTGGTCTGGTTAGGAAGGGGGTTTAAGTGCCCAGTGGTCAAGTGGTTAAGTTTTGTTTCTAAATTCTCAATTTCTATCATCAGTTGAGATTTCTTTTGTTCTTTTTCTTTTTTTAATCTTGAACCATGCTTGATGAATAGCCCCCTCAGCACACATTTTAATGTTTCCCATTGCATGGGGATTGAAGTTTCATATTTTTCACGAGTTAATGAAAATTCTCTTATTGCTTGTCGGATATCACTTTCACATTCTTTATCTTTAATTAAGTTGTCATTTAACCTCCACGTCCCCCTCGTTTTTTTTGTGCTCGAGTATCTTAAGCTCTAGATATATTGGAGCATGATCTTACCACAAGAATCCACCTATATCTGTTGAAGGAGTCATCCTCATACCGGATCGACTAATAAAAAAGTAGTCTATTCTATGATATGAATCATGTATGTTTGAATAGTATGAGTAATTCTTTTCCATTTGATGTTGAGTCCTCCAAACATCTACCAGTTGATAATTTTCCAACAGATTTTTAAACTCCTTTAATTGACTATTATTCCTATGGGTGTGAGTACTAGTAGTATCCATTTTTGCTTCCATTATAAAATTAAAATCTCCTCCCAAGATTATTGTTCCTTTCGTTTTCTCTATTGCGTTCGACAGAGCCTTCACTCCACTCTTGATTTGTTCATAATTTGGTAAATAAAGATTAATATTTGTAAATATTTTTCCGTATAGCTTGACCCTTATAATTAAGGATCTGCCATCTCTCCCTTTATAATTTTGCAATATTTGGTGGGGTATGTCCCTATGGAACGCAATAGATACACCTCTTGATTTGGAGTATGAAAATGCATCGTGGATCCAAGTAACATAGTTCCTATTATTTATTTTAGGAATGTGATCTGAACGAAAATGTGTTTCTTGAAACAAAATGATATCTATCTTTTGCTTGTGTAATGAGTTCAAAATGTGGTTTATTTTAGAAGGAGAATTAAGGCCTCTTGCATTGAAAGAACAGAATTTAACCCCCCCCCCGCCATATTGAAAATATGGAGAAGGATGTATGGCCCAAAACAGATAAAAGGGGCAAGGGAGTATGTAAAGGAGAGAGAGGGAAAAAAAAATAAGATTTCACTCACTCACCACTCTCACCTCTCAATTCGTTCAACTCTCACTCCACCCACCTCACCACTCACACTAACCTAGATCAGATCTATCTTGACTTCAATCCATGTACGTATTGGTCTATATCTGCCCTGGTTGTGAGAGAGCGAATATATGTCCGCTTCCTTCTGTTTTAATGACAATCCCATTGTGTCTATTGGTGAACTATTTCTAGGATGATTTATTTGTTCCTCCCCTGATGACCCTGATGCTGTGGATAATTCCACAACATTCAGTAGCTCCTGTGATATCTGCAATGTTTGTAGTGTTTAGGGGGATTGTAATTGTAATTGCTGAAAGAACTCTTTAATGTCTGTTGTTTGAGTTGCTTGAGCCCCTGTAATGTTTTTATTTATATTTTCCTTTTTCTCCTTTTTGTTCCTTTGAGGTTGCGGTGTTATATTACCTTTCTTGGGTGTCATGTCTGAAGCCAGGAATCTATAAGGGGCCTTGTGACCTTATCTATACCGTAATTGGTATCCTATACTCCCCAATAGTTCGCTGTATATTCTATTTGGAAGAAAAAGGGGGCAAAGACCCTGGGTTTTTGGGCTAAAGATTTACGCTACTATAATCAAAAACTGTCTCTTCTATAGTAATATCTTCAATACAGTATAAGTCTTTTTCTATATTAAAATGTATTATGCTTTCACCCATCTCAGTCACATATTCCGCTCTTATGCCCCGTACACACGGTCGGACATTGATCGGAAATTCCGACAACAAAATCCTAGGATTTTTTCTGACGGATGTTGGCTCAAACTTGTTTTGCGTACACACGGTCACACAAAATTGTCGGAATTTCCGATCGCCAACAACGTGGTGACGTCAACCACGTCCGACGAGACTAGAAAAGGCCAGTTCAGAACCAAGCGCGGCACCCTTTGGGCTCCTTTTGCTAATCTCGTGTTAGTAAAAGTTTGGTGAGAGACGATTCGTGCTTTTTCAGACTCGTGGCTTTCAGATCATTTTCTGCAGTTGAGTTTGTGCTTGTGGGTTTGTATC
Organism: Aquarana catesbeiana; assembly: GCF_042186555.1. Lineage (NCBI taxonomy): Eukaryota > Metazoa > Chordata > Amphibia > Anura > Ranidae > Aquarana > Aquarana catesbeiana. Next base: position 315,929,903 of record NC_133324.1, on the reverse strand, counting down.
TGCTCTTCAGTGAGTGCAAGCAAGCTACGCGTGACTTTGTCATTGTGTTCTTGTTCGTTCGTTACTGTTTTTCAGGTCGCTCTTCACAGGCCTTGCTGTTCTTCAGTGCGTTCTGTTACTTCGTTCTGAGCAGCCGACCGTTTTCTAGCCATGTTGCGTATACGTACTCCTCGTAGAGTTCGTGCTGTGCGGGGGCTTGGTGTTGGGGTCCTGACCTTGACACAAGTCCAGTCCATGAACAGGGTGGGGAGGAGTTCATGGACCAAGAATTGGTTGCTTCAGCGTGACCAGTTCTCTCATATGCCTTTGCTCCGTGAGATCCGTGAGAATAATCCTGATGATTTCAGGAACTTTTTCTGGATGACGGACCCCGTATTTCAACGTCTGCTGGCTTTGCTGACCCCCTATATCAGCAGGCAGGATACCTGCATGAGGCAAGCCATCACTGTGGAGCAGAGGCTCGTCGCTACCCTGCGGTACTTGGCGACAGGGAGAAGCCTGTAGGACTTGAAGTTCTTGACAGGCATCTCCCCCCAGGCATAGGGTATCATTATCCCAGAGACCTGTTCTGCCATCATCCAGGTCCTGCAGAAGGAGTATATGAAGGTAAGGTTTTTATCCTTTATTATCACATTTTCTTGTATTGAATGTTTGCTAATATATTGTATTTCTTTCCTCATTCCCTAATTACCATGATTGGAATATGCTGTGAATGTCCCCTTTGTTCTCATGCATGCTGGATTTTTATGTAATTATTTTTTTCTCCTTCATACATATTTGCCTTCACTTACCTCCCCAGCATGCTCTCCTGCCCCTATATTCACCTCATGTAGTCACTTAACAATGTATTTTATCAGCTCCATAGTAGTGTTTTACCCCAAACACCCCCTAAAATGTTTAGAAATGTGATTTGTGCTTTAAATTCAGGTAGAGTGCCAGAGACTTTTTTTGTGGTGTGCCCAAATCATTTTGATTAACCCTCCCTCCCCCCAACTGCTAAGTCAGCTGATCCCAATTCTCTATCTATCCTCAATCATCTATCTGCTGACTTTGCCAAACCCATACACACTATACCCACCTCTTTTGTGGTCAGATTTATGGATGAATTCCCCAAAGCATGTAGTGCAAGGGCCTGCCTGTATACTTTCAAATGGTACTGTTTAAAGTTTTTGTATCCTATTATTATCTTGATAGGTAATAGCAGAATGTGCAAATGTGCTGAAATGTGTACAGTGTGTATTTATATCTTTGTATTATGACACTTCTTACCTGTCCAGTGGGCTGCCAATAGTGTAACTAAGGAGGGGCTGTTCAAAGTAATACCCATTATTTAGGCATTCATCTCTCAATGAAGTGGAGAGGGTTACCTGTCCAAGATTCCCCCCTATAATGTTAGAAATGGCCCATGAGGGGAGGGGAGGGGGGAATATGATAGGTGTACCTTATACTTTGGTGTTGTAAAATTCCCCTTAATAAATGTTATCTGGATGTTGGCCAAGAATGTTTGTGTCTAATCTGCATTCCATGTTTATGTGCAAAAATACTAAGTTTGTTTTGTTTTCCTCAACAGTTTCCTTCAACGCCACAGGAGTGGCAGACTGTGACCTCCCACTTTGCCCAGCAGTGGGACTTTCCTAACTGCGGAGGGGCAATTGATGGGAAACACGTCCACATCGTCCCACCCCCCAACTCGGGGTCGTACTATTATAATTACAAGGGGTTCAATAGCATTGTGATGTTGGCGGTGGTGTCGGCTAATTACGAGTTCCTGTATGTGGACGTGGGGAAGAATGGCCGGATGTCCGATGGTGGAGTCATCGCCCAGACGGAGTTTTACAGGCGTCTCCAGAATGGCAGCTTGGACTTGCCACCTCCAGAAGACAATGTGGAAGGACTCCCATTCGTTTTCGTTGCGGATGAAGCCTTTGCGCTGGGGGACCATCTTATGCGGCCATTCCCGATGAGGACCCTCACCCCGGAACAGAGGGTTTTTAATTACCTTGAAACTGCACTGAAACTGCACTTGTAGTGCAAAGAGGATTTGCCCTTAGGAAATAACCCCCATTTTCACAGAAAGCAGCAATTACATCACCACAAAAGTGTTGTAGCGTTGAGACAATAATCCACACATTCTTGATTCACAATCTTTTTAATACCTGCACAATCACATGTGCATTTGGAAAAGGTTTTTAAAACAAACCAACATGTTTGTTGTATAACATTTTTTGGGGTGGCATTATCAAAATAGAAATGTCCATTTAAAATAAAACAGACATGTGTAAAACCAACAAGAAAGACACAAATCTTGAACTTAGAAAGTTCACATTTGGTAGAACTTGAAGGCAATATCAGACATGAGTATTTAGGAACTGTGTTTGATATTGCGTTCAGATGGGGTGAAGTCACCCCTTGAAAAGCCAAATTTGCAAGATGCACACAATTTTGCCAATGTCAACATGTGCTAGCTGTCATCATGGGGGATCAAGGGACGTGTTTTGGGGGAGAAACCCCTTCCTCTCAGCTACTTTATTATTGAGGAAGGGGTTGCACCCCCAAAATGCGTCCATTGATCTCCCGTGATGGCAGATAGCACATGTTGATACACTGTGTGCATCCTCCAAATTTGGCTTTTCTAAAAATCGCTAAAACATTTTTCAGATTGTAGCACACAAAAAAACAAAGGGATTTGGAGGGGTTTTAAACTCGCCCCAAAACATCAATGATGTTTTTAGTTTTTTGAATAACATCATTGATGTTTTTCTTGAGGTTTTCCAATTCTAAATTACACCCCATGATCTCCCTGATCAGGATCTGTGCACTTTCTGATGTGAAAGGATCTGGATCCACAACATCACGATCACCTAAAAAGAGAGAACCCAAACAAAAACAGGTATCAAAAATATGCCGGCATCCATCTCTTACCTGAGCCTGTGGTCGCAGACACTCACCTGTTGTGGTGGAACTAGTTCCACCACATCTTCTTCTTCCTCCTGCTCTGCTTGGGTTGGGGGTATTTCCCCTTCTTCCCGAGGTGGTGGGTCTCTGTTCTCCTCGGATGAGGGGTGTCCTCCGAGTCTTTTCTCCCCTATGTAAAAGAAAAATGGTATACTTAGCACACAGATATTTGATGGCAGAACTATAAATAGGAAACATTGCTTGGAAGTGGGGTACAATTGTCTATTTTGGCAGAGTTCCAAAATGTAGCATTTTCAGTGTCCTTTGTCAAGCTGCAATACTTTTTACCTGTTTGGTACAAGCTTCACAGATGGAGTCACCCCTATAGTATACACTGGAGCACCTGTGTGGGCCCCCTAATAAAAATGGTGTTCTGGGGTCCCACACTAGTGCTCCAGTGCCCAGATGTGAAAACAGCTGCTCAGTGTCCTCTCCTTACACAGAATCTAGTTTGCATTTCATTCTAGTAACAAACACATCTACACAACCAAATTAGTTTCATACAAGTAGGGCGTCAAAAATGTGGCCAAATGCATATGGCCAAAACAATGGTGTTTTATAGGCCGAAAGAAAAATGTTTGATACGAACGAATAATGTGCTCATGAACATGAAAGTTGCAATTTTAAAATGTACACTTTTAAGAAAAGCACATGGAGCAGCACGAACTTAACCACTTAAGGACCGCCTCACGCCGATTTACGTCGGCAGAATGGCACGGGCAGGCAGAATCACGTACATATACGTGATCTGCCTCCCACGGGCGGGGGGTCCGATCGGACCCCCCCCAGGTGCCTGAGGCGGTCCGCTTCTGACCAGCGGCGATCAGAGATGAGGGGGAGACCATCCGTTCGTGGCCCCCCCCTCGCGATCACCGCTGGCCAATCAAATCATTCCTTTGCTGCTGTATGCTAAACAGCAGCAAAGGAAATTATGTCATCTCTCCTCGGCTCGGTATTTTCCTCGGCGCCGAGGAGAGAAGACTTCAATGTGAGTGCACAAACACACACACATACAGTAGAACATACCAGGCACACAAAACACCCCCCTTTACCCCCCGATCCCCCCCTAATCATAAAACCACCCCGCCCCCCCCCCCCGTCACACTGACACCAAGCAGTTTTTTTTTTTTCTGATTACTGCATGGTGTCAGTTTGTGACAGTTACTGTGTTAGGGCAGTTACTGTTAGCCCCCTTTAGGTCTAGGATACCCCCCTAACCCCCCCTAATAAAGTTTTAACCCCTTGATCACCCCCCCGTCACCAGTGTCGCTAAGCGATCATTATTTTGATCGCTGTATTAGTGTCGCTGGTGACGCTAGTTAGGGACGTAAATATTTAGGTTCGCCGTCAGCGTTTTACCCTCATATACTACCTAATAAATGTTTTAACCCCTTGATTGCCCCCTAGTTAACCCTTTCACCACTGATCACCGTATAACCGCTACGGGTGACGCTGGTTAGTTCGTTTATTTTTCATAGTGTCAGGGCACCCGTTGTTTATTACCGAATAAAGGTTTAGCCCCCTAAACGCCCGGCAGTGATATGCGTCGTCCCAGGCAGCGTCAGATTAGCGCCAGTACTGCTAACACCCACGCACGCAGCATACGCCTCCCTTAGTGGTATAGTATCTGAACGGATCAATATCTGATCTGATCAGATCTATACCAGCGTCCCCAGCAGTTTAGGGTTCCCAAAAACGCATTGTTAGCGGGATCAGCCCAGATACCTGCTAGCACCTGCATTTTGCCCCTCCGCCCGACCCAGCCCAGCCCACTCAAGTGCAGTATCGATCGATCACTGTCACTTACAAAACACTAAACGCATAACTGCAGCGTTCGCAGAGTCAGGCCTGATCCCTGCGATCGCTAACAGTTTTTTTTGGTAGCATTTTGGTGAACTGGCAAGCACCAGCCCCAGGCAGCGTCAGGTTAGCGCCAGTACCGCTAACACCCATGCACGCACCGTACACCTCCCTTAGTGGTATAGTATCTGATCGGATCAATATCTGATCCGATCAGATCTATACTAGTGTCCCCAGCAGTTTAGGGTTCCCAAAAACGCAGTGTTAGCGGGATCAGCCCAGATACCTGCTAGCACCTGCGTTTTGCCCCTCCGCCCGGCCCAGCCCAGCCCAGCCCACCCAAGTGCAGGATCGATCGATCACTGTCACTTACAAAACACTAAACGCATAACTGCAGCGTTCGCAGAGTCAGGCCTGATCCCTGCGATCTCTAACAGTTTTTTTGATAGCGTTTTGGTGAACTGGCAAGCACCAGTGGCCTAGTACACCCCGGTCGTAGTCAAACAAGTACTGCAGTAACACTTGGTGACGTGGCGAGTCCAATAAGTGCAGTTCAAGCTGGTGAGGTGGCAAGCACAAGTAGTGTCCCGCTGCCACCAAGAAGACAAACACAGGCCCGTCGTGCCCATAATGCCCTTCCTGCTGCATTCGCCAATCCTAATTGGGAACCCAACACTTCTGCAGCGCCCGTACTTCCCCCATTCACATCCCCAACCAAATGCAGCCGGCTGCATGAGAGGCATTTTCTTTATGTCCTCCCGAGTACCCTTACCCAACGAACCCCCCAACAAAGATGTCGTGTCTGCAGCAAGCGCGGATATAGGCGTGACACCCGCTATTATTGTCCCTCCTGTCCTGACAATCCTGGTCTTTGCATTGGTGAACGTTTTGAACGCTACCATTCACTAGTTTAGTATTAGCGTAGGGTACAGCATTGCACAGACTAGGACACACTTTCACAGGGTCTCCCAAGATGCCATAGCATTTTGAGAGACCCGAACCTGGAACCGGTTACAGTTATAAAAGTTAGTTACAAAAAAAAGTGTAAAAAAAAAAAAATATATATAAAATAAAAAAAAATAGTTGTCGTTTTATTGTTCTCTCTCTCTCTATTCTCTCTCTATTGTTCTGCTCTTTTTTACTGTATTCTATTCTGCAATGTTTTATTGGTATTATGTTTTATCATGTTTGCTTTTCAGGTATGCAATTTTTTATACTTTACCGTTTACTGTGCTTTATTGTTAACCATTTTTTTGTCTTCAGGTACGCCATTCACGACTTTGAGTGGTTATACCAGAATGATGCCTGCAGATTTAGGTATCATCTTGGTATCATTCTTTTCAGCCAGCGGTCAGCTTTCATGTAAAAGCAATCCTAGCAGCTAATTAGCCTCTAGACTGCTTTTACAAGCCGTGGGAGGGAATGTCCCCCCCCCACCTTCTTCCGTGTTTTTCTCTGGCTCTCCTGTCTCAACAGGGAACCTGAGAATGCAGCCGGTGATTCAGCCAGCTGACCATAGAGCTGATCAGAGACCAGAGTGCCTCCAAACATCTCTATGGCCTAAGAAACTGGAAGCTACGAGCATTTCATGACGAGATTTCGCCAGATGTAAACAGCGCCATTGGGAAATTGGGAAAGCATTTTATCACACCGATCTTGGTGTGGTCAGATGCTTTGAGAGTACCTGTCACTACCTATTGCTATCATAGGGGATATTTACATTCCCTGAGATAACAATAAAAATTATTAAAAAAAAAAAAAAATGAAAGGAACAGTTTAAAAATAAGATAAAAAAGCAAAAAAATAATAAAGAAAAAAAAAAAGCACCCCTGTCGCCCCCTGCTCTCGCGCTAAGGCGAACGCAAGCGGCGGTCTGTCGTCAAACGTAAACAGCAATTGCACCATGCATGTGAGGTATCACCGCGAAGGTCAGATCGAGGGCAGTAATTTTAGCAGTAGACCTCCTCTGTAAATCTAAAGTGGTAACCTGTAAAGGCTTTTAAAGGCTTTTAAAAATGTATTCATTTTGTTGCCACTGCACGTTTGTGCGCAATTGTAAAGCATGTCATGTTTGGTATCCATGTACTCGGCCTAAGATCATCTTTTTTATTTCATCAAACATTTGGGCAATATAGTGTGTTTTAGTGCATTAAAATGTAAAAAAGTGTGTTTTTTCCCCAAAAAATTAGTTTGAAAAATCGCTGCGCAAATACTGTGTGAAAAAAAAATTAAACACCCACCATTTTAATCTGTAGGGCATTTGCTTTAAAAAAATATATAATGTTTGGGGGTTCAAAGTAATTTTCTTGCAAAAAAAATAATTTTTTCATGTAAACAAAAAGTGTCAGAAAGGGCTTTGTCTTCAAGTGGTTAGAAGAGTGGGAGATGTGTGACATAAGCTTCTAAATGTTGTGCATAAAATGCCAGGACAGTTCAAACCCCCCCCCCCAAATGACCCCATTTTGGAAAGTAGACACCCCAAGCTATTTGCTGAGAGTCATGTCGAGTCCATGGAATATTTTATATTGTGACACACGTTGCGGGAAAGAGACAAATTTTTTTTTTTTTTTTGCACAAAGTTGTCACTAAATGATATATTGCTCAAACATGCCATGGGAATATGTGAAATTACACCCCAAAATACATTCTGCTGCTTCTCCTGAGTACGGGAATACCACATGTGTGAGACTTTTTGGGAGCCTAGCCGCGTACGGGACCCCAAAAACCAAGCACTGCCTTCAGGCTTTCTAAGGGCGTAAATTTTTGATTTCACTCTTCACTGCCTATCACAGTTTCGGAGGCCATGGAATGCCCAGGTGGCACAAACCCCCCCCCCCCAAATGACCCCATTTTGGAAAGTAGACACCCCAAGCTATTGCTCAGGAGAAGCAGCTGAATGTATTTTGGGGTGCAATTCCACATAGGTCATTATTCAATCACTTGGGACAAAAAAAATAAATATTCAATGGGTTCAACATGCCTCTCAGCAATTTCCTTGGGGTGTCTACTTTCCAAAATGGGGTCATTTGGGGGGGGTTTGTACTGCCCTGCCATTTTAGCACCTCAAGAAATGACATAGGCAGTCATAAACTAAAAGCTGTGTAAATTCCAGAAAATGTACCCTAGTTTGTAGACGCTATAACTTTTGTGCAAACCAATAAATATACGCTTATTGACATTTTTTTACCAAAGACATGTGGCCGAATACATTTTGGCCTAAATGTATGACTAAAATTGAGTTTATTGGATTTTTTTATAACAAAAAGTAGAAAATATCATTTTTCTTCAAAATTTTCGGTCTTTTTCTGTTTATAGCGCAAAAATTAAAATGGCAGAGGTGATCAAATACCATCAAAAGAAAGCTCTATTTGTGGGAAGAAAAGGACGCAAATTTCGTTTGGGTACAGCATTGCATGACCGCGCAATTAGCAGTTAAAGCGACACAGTGCCAAATTGGAAAAAGTCCTCTGGTCCTTATGCAGCATAATGTTCCGGGGCTAAAGTGGTTAATAAACACAAAAAGAATAGGAACACAGCACAACTACTTACTTTTTTGCAGCACTCTCCGGATCTTTCTGTACTGCTCATGTTCTAGTAATTTGAGGTCCGACCACCGCTTCCTGAGCTGATCTTTCGATCGTTGTACCCCGAAATTCCGGTGCAGACTTTTGACCACTTTCGCCATGATCTTGGCCTTTCGGACATTGGGGTTGGGGTAAGGTCCATACTTCCCGTCATAGTCGGCCTTCTTCAGGATGTCCACCATCTCCAACATCTCCCCAAAGGACATATTTGATGCCTTAAATCTTCTCCTTCTGGATCGAGACGTCTCCGGATCCGGGCTTTCATCCTCTTCCTCCTCATTGCTGTAATTAGCACGCACCTGCTGTGTATCCGCCATCTGCTCTCCCCCACTGCGCAGAACGAAAAGGGGCGGGGAATAGACTAGAAAGAACGTCAGGGGCGGGCAGAGTTACACGCATGCGCAGTGTGTATAAAGCATAACACGCGTGCGTATTACGTACGATCTGTGAGCAGAGGAAGGAGCATCGGAGGCGCCGATCGTGATAACGAAGGTAAGATCTAAACTTGGGCCTATACTGCTTCGAAATTGAAGCCTATATTGTAACAAGATTAGGAGAGTTTGGCCTGACCTTAGGGTTTTTCTTGTGTTGTGTCTTGCAGAGAAAATGGATGGCTTCAATGACCACAACTTCCTCCCCCTGTTCATAGACAAGTACAGGCAGCTGCCCTGTCTGTGGCAGGTGAGACATCCCCATTACAATCATAAACAAAAGAGGCAGGCAGCGCTGGAGAGACTGCTGGAGTTGGTGAAGCCGGTGGTCCCCACAGCAACCATCCCCTATTTAAAAGCCAAAATTGGTGGCCTGAGGAGCACTTATCTTAGGGAGCGCAAGAAGGTCACGGATTCCCAGAGGTCCGGAGCTGCAGCAGATGACATTTATGTCCCCAGGCTCTGGTACTATGATAGACTGCGATTTCTGTCAGACCTCACTGAAGTCAGGGAATCACTCTCCACTCTTCCTTCCACTCTTCCTTCCACCCCAGCTGAGGCTTCCGATGTCCAACCTGGGCCTTCCAGCCAGGAAGAAGTGGAGGAGCCCAGCTGGAGTCAGGTATAGCATTCTTCTACAGATTTCTGGTCAATAAATAAATGATCTTTACTAGATGTTATTATTGATCACTAATTGCTGAGTGAAAAAAGCGTTTGACATATCAATAGACAGTAGTGGGCACCCAAAATTGGGACAAGAATGAAAAATGCTGGGCTCAGAATGATAGTCTGTTATATTTGTTCACATTCAATTTGCAACAGTCAGGAGGTGAAAATTGTGTGTGATTGATGACTAAAAAACTAAAACTATGTCCCTTTTTCATACACAGGAAGACCTCAGCCAGGAGGAGGCTGTGGAATGTGGCAGCCAGGAGGAGGCGGGGGTTAGTGGCAGCCAGGAGGAGGCAGGGCTAAGTGTCATCCAGGAGAAGCCTGGGACCAGTCGCAGCCTGACCGAATCGCATGTTCCTCCCCTCCGCCTTCCATACAAAAGACCCAGGAAGGGGAGTCACGTTCAGGATTCAGCACTCAGGCTCATTCAGGAGGCTTCTGCGTCCCTCAGAGCCTTACCCACTCCTGAAGAGGCCTTTGCCTGCATGGCTGCCACAAAACTGCAGGGCATGCAGGAGGGTCAACGCCTCATGTGTGAGCAACTTATTTATAAAGTCCTAACTAAGGGAGTGAGTGGCGAAATCACACCCAAGACCGACGTGATTGAGTTGGACCATCCTCCTCCTCCTCCTGCTGCCACAACTCCACCACCAGAGCCACAGCGTGGAAGGAAGCGTGGAAGGAAGACCAGAGAGTGATGGCCCTGGGTTCAGTCTGGTCTGACAAAAGCTGCAGTCTCTTGTTTGACCACAGCCTGGGGACACAGATGTCATCTGCTGCTTTCCGGATCTCTGGGACTTCTGGACCAGACTGCACTCCCTTACATATGGACTCCTCAGGCCACCAATTTTGCTTGAAAATAGTTGATGTGTGCCCTGGGGGTCCAAGGCTTCACCCATTTCTGCTGTTTCTCCAGCGTTGCCTCCCTCTTTGTTTAGTTGTGAGCCCTTAATAAATGAATTTTTTGGGAAAATTATACTCTCCTATGTGTGTTTTCATCCAAAAAGGACAGTTGGTTGGTGAGGATTCAGGTACATTTCGAAAGTCCAATGTGAAATTAACAAGAGACAACAACACCAAACAATCTCCTACAGATTAAATAGAACAACATATAAATGGTGTTGTGGTAACTTGACACACAAAACACACACAAAATATTCTGGAGTAAAAATTAAAATACAATAAAACAAAGATCAGCCTTGAAAAAAAGACAAACCAAAAAAAAAATAATCTGCCTTAAAACCAACAAAAAAAAAAAAAACAACACAAAAATAATTTTGTCAGATGTGACAAATCAAAATATATTGAGGGAATCCCGATAAATAGTAAAGAAATAAGTTTGTGAGAAGTCTGTGTGAATATGAGCAGCAAAACTACTTCATTCTTCTCACATTATAAAGAAGAAGAGAGTGCGCTGTATTAAACCATTTTTAATATTGCAGCGTGACGAAAGTGCTGTATCCATTCTGAATGCTAATTTTACCCGACCGAGCTGTTCCGTCTCGGAATTTCTTCTGAGCATGCGTGGCACTTTGTGCGTCGGAACAGGCCACACACGGTCGGAATTGACGCGATCGGATTTTGTTGTCGGAAAATTTTATAGTCTGCTCTCAAACTTAGTGTGTCGGAAAATCCGATGGAAAATGTCCGATGGAGCCCACACATGGTCCGAATGTCCGACAACATGCTCCGATCGGACATTTTCCATCGGAAAATCCTACCGTGTGTACGGGGCATTATAGTTCTTCCATTTTAGCAATCGGCCTTATAACACATATTGCCAAGTAGTTGTGTTTATAGAGTCATACAGCTAATTTGAATTTCTACTATAAACTAGATATCACATCATGGGCATTAACTCACCACCCCTAGGGTTTCCTGAATTTTTCCTGATCCTCTCAGTCCATCTCTGGGTTCAATTTCACTGTGTCTTCCATAGATTTCCTGTTGTCTCCGGGATTGTGCAGTTCTCCTTTGTAAATATTTGGTTTTCTCTGAACTCCTTCTCTGTTCGGGCTTTGCTGATAATCCCCAGAGTCCTCCGGGAGTCACCTGATCACTGCCGTTCATTACCAAGGTCACCGCCAGAGGGTGGGTCACAAAGCGAACGGCCTCCACTATCGGCTTCCGCTGACACACTGAGCTAGCTTCGTCTTCGGTTCTGGTCGCCGGCACCCCACAGGTCTAATTTCTTTTCAGTTTTCAAGGTCCTGGTCTCCTTCACACCTCCCTGTTAGAGGCCGGGAGGACAGGTAAGTCAAGAGGTATAGCTAACAGTGTGACGAGGGTCAGTAGTAGTTTTATTGGTTGGATGTCTTCGCAACCAACTGTCCAAGCGAACCTTACACAGGCTACTGCTGCAGCATGTCAGTCTCACGGTCTCACGGAGTGGCCATCTTGATCAGCAGCTCCACCCCCTACAGACATCCTGACACCCTGATAGTCTGAGCTCAAAACCACAATACTCATATTTTAACAACCATGCCATGTCTGAACAATATATCATTGAGGTTGAAAAAAGACACAAGTCCATCAAGTCCAACCTATATGTGTGATTAGGTGTCAGTATTTTTTTTTTTTTTTTTATATATTTAGTTTTTTTCCTTTTATTATTTTGAAACAGAGAAACAAACACTCTGGGTAAGGGGGTAAGAAGACAGGACATCAGGGTAAAAATTATTACAACAGCACCAGGTGTCAGTATTTCATTACATATCCCTGTATGTTGCGGTCATTCAGGTGATTATCTAATAGTTTCTTGAAGCTATCAATGCTCCCCGCTGAGACCACCGCCTGTGGAAGGGAATTTCACATCCTTGCCGCTCTTACAGTAAAGAACCCTCTACGTAGTTTAAGGTTAAACCTCTTTTCTTCTAATTGTAATGAGTGGCCACGAGTCTTATTAAACTCTCTTCTGCAAAAAAGTTTTATCCCTATTGTGGGGTCACCAGTACAGTATTTGTAAATTGAAATCATATCCCCTCTCAAGCATCTCTTCTCCAGAGAGAATAAGTTCAGTGCTCGCAACCTTTCCTCATAACTAAGATCCTCCAGACCCTTTATTAGCTTTGTTGCCCTTCTTTGTACTCGCTCCATTTCCAGTACATCCCTCCTGAGGACTGGTGCCCAGAACTGGACAGCATACTCCAGGTGCGGCCGGACCAGAGTCTTGTAGAGCGGGAGAATTATCGTTTTATCTCTGGAGTTGATCCCCCTTTTAATGCATGCCAATATTCTGTTTGCTTTATTAGCAGCAGCTTGGCATTGCATGCCATTGCTGAGCCTATCATCTACTAGGACCCCCAGGTCCTTTTCCATCCTAGATTCCCCCAGAGGTTCTCCCCCCAGTGTATAGATTGCATTCATATTTTTGCCACCCAAATGCATTATTTTACATTTTTCTACATTCAACCTCATTTGCCATGTAGTCGCACACCCCATTAATTTGTTCAGGTCTTTTTGCAAGGTTTCCACATCCTGCGGAGAAGTTATTGCCCTGCTTAGCTTAGTATCGTCTGCAAATACAGAGATTGAACTGTTTATCCCATCCTCCAGGTCGTTTATAAACAAATTAAATAGGATTGGTCCCAGCACAGAACCCTGGGGAACCCCACTACCCACCCCCGACCATTCTGAGTACTCCCCATTTATCACCACCCTCTGAACACGCCCTTGTAGCCAGTTTTCAATCCATGTACTCACCCTATGGTCCATGCCAACGGACCTTATTTTGTACAGTAAACGTTTATGGGGAACTGTGTCAAATGCTTTTGCAAAATCCAGATACACCACGTCTACGGGCCTTCCTTTATCTAGATGGCAACTCACCTCCTCATAGAAGGTTGATAGATCTTCATGAATCCATGCTGATTACTGCTAATGATATCATTCTTATTACTAAAATCTTGTATATAGTCCCTTATCATCCCCTCCAAGAGTTTACATACTATTGATGTTAGGCTAACTGGTCTGTAATTCCCAGGGATGTTTTTTGGGCCCTTTTTAAATATTGGTGCTACATTGGTTTTTCTCCAATCAGCTGGTACCATTCCAGTCAATAGACTGTCTGTAAAAATTAGGAACAACGGTCTGGCAATCACCTGACTGAGTTCCCTAAGTACCCTCGGATGCAAGCCATCTGGTCCCGGTGATTTATTAATGTTAAGTTTCTCAAGTCTAATTTTAATTCCGTCCTCTGTTAACCATGGAGGTGCTTCCTGTGTTGTGTCATGAGGATAAACACTGCAGTTTTGGTTACTGAAGCCCCCCGATTCACTCGTGAATACTGAGGAGAAGAATAAATTCAATACCTTTGCCATCTCCCCATCCTTTGTAACCAGATGTCCTTCCTCATTCTTTATGGGGCCAATATGGTCTGTCCTCCCTTTTTTACTGTTTACATACTTAAAGAATTTCTTGGGATTTTTTTTGCTCTCCTCCGCTATGTGTCTTTCATGTTCTATCTTAGCCGTCCTAATTGCACCCTTACATTTCTTATTGCATTCTTTATAAAGTCTGAATGCTGAGGATGATCCCTCAACCTTGTATTTTTTGAAGGCCTTCTCCTTTGCTTTTATATGCATTTTTACATTGGAGTTAAGCCATCCAGGATTTTTGTTCGCTCTTTTAAATTTATTACCCAATGGGATACATTGGCTAATGCCCTTATTTAATATGCTCTTAAAGCAAACCCATCTCTCCTCCGTATTCTTTGTTCCTAATATTTTATCCCAATTTATGCCTTTTAGCAAGGTTTGTAGTTTAGGGAAGTTGGCTCTTCTGAAATTCAGTGTCTTTGTGTTCCCTTCATGTTTCCTATTTGTGTGATTTATACTGAAACTAATTGACCTGTGATCGCTGTTACCTAAATTGCCCCGTATTTCCACATCTGTGATCAGGTCTGTATTGTTGGTAATCAGTAGATCCAGTAATGTTTTATTTCTAGTTGGTGCGTCTACCATCTGACCCATAAAATTGTCCTGCAAGACATTAAGGAACTGGAGAGCCTTAAATGAATGCGCGGTTCCCTCCGCCCAGTCTATGTCTGGATAATTAAAATCCCTCATTATGATAACACTTCCCATCCTTGCTGCTAATCCATTTTGTGATAGGAGATCCGTCTCCACTTCCTCCCTCAGGTTAGGGGGCCTATAGCATACTCACAGTATTATTTTCCCCTTAGCTTCATCCCTTTGGGGCTCTACCCATAAGGATTCCACCTCCTCACTAGCTCCCTCAGTGATGTCATCTCTCACATTCACTTGTACATTATTCTTGATATATAGGCATACCCCTCCCCCTTTTTTACCCTCTCTATCCTTGCGGTATAGGGTATACCCTTGAATGTTTGCCAGCCAATCATGAGAGCTGTTGAACCAAAATCCAAATCCTCCTTGTACAACAGTATCTCTAGTTCACCCATCTTGTCCGCCATGCTCCTGGCATTGGTGAACATGCCACATAGTTTAGACCGGTCGCATATTGTCCTCGTATTGGGTGTTTCAAGATTGCAACTAGCTACTATACTCACCTTGTGTTTTTGTGCTTTGGTTAACCTACCACTAATGCCCCCAATACTACCCTCTGGAATATCTTCCGTGCTGGCTATCACTGTCTCTGGACCCTCCCCCCCATCGCCTAGTTTAAAAACCCCTCTAACTTTTTGGCCATCTTCATTCCCAGCAGATCTGCACCCTCCTCATTTAGGTGCAGTCCGTCCCTTCTATAGTACCGGTTACCGACTGAGAAGTCGGCCCAGTCCTCCAGGAACCCAAACCCCTCCTTACTACACCAGCTCTTCAGCCACTTGTTTACTTCCCTAATCTCCCTCTGCCTTTCTGGTGTGGCTGTTAAAAAAATATATATATTTATAATTTTCCTGAAACTTGTGGCAAAATATAAAATATTCCATGGACTCAACATGGGAGCAAGGAAATAGCTTAAAGTGTCTTCTTTCCAAAATGGGGTCATTTTGGGGGGGTTTGTGTTATCTTGACATTTCATGGCCTCCGAAAACTGTGATAGGTAGTGAGGAAGTGAAATCACTATTTTACGCCATTAGAAAGCCTGAAGGCGGTGATTGGTTTTCGGGGTACTGTACACGGCTAGGCTCCCAAAAAGTCTCACACATGTGGTATTCCCGTACTCAGAAGAAGCAGCAGAATGTATTTTGGGGTGTAATTTCACATATGCCCATGGCATGTTTGAGCAATATATCATTTAGTGACAACTTTGTGCAAAAAAAAAAAAAAAAGGTGTTTGTCATTTTCCCGCAACTTGTGTCAAAATATAAAATATTCCATGGACTCAACATGCCTATCAGCAAATAGCTTGGGGTGTTTACTCTCCAAAATGAGTCATTGGGGGGGGGGGTTGTGCTATCTTGGCACTTTATGGTCTTCAAAACTGTGATAGGTAGTGAGGAGCGAAATAAAAAATGTAAGCCCTTAGAAATCCTGAAGGCAATGCTTGGTTTTTGGGGTCCTGTAAGCAGCTAGGCTCCCAAAAAGTCCCACACTTGTAGTAACCCCATACTCAGGAGAAGCAGCAGAATGTATTTAGGGGTGTAATTCCATATATAACCATGGCATATGTGAGCAAAATATCATTTAGTGACAACTTTGTGTATTTTTTTTTTCTGTCATTTTTCAATCACTTGTGACAAAAAAAAAAAAAATTTAAAAGGAGCTCAACATGCCTCTCAGTAATTTCCTTGGGGTGTCTACTTTCCAAAATGTGGTCATTTGGGGGGGGGGGTTGTACTGCCCTGCCATTTTAGCACCTCAAGAAATGAGACAGGCAGTCATAAACTAAAAGCTACGTAAATTCCAGAAAATGTACCCTAGTTTGTAGACGCTATAACTTTCGCACAAACCAATAAATATACGCTTATTGACATTTTTTTACCAAAGACATGTGGCTGAATACATTTTGGCCTACATGTATGAGTAAAATTGAGTTGATTGGATTTTTTTTATAACAAAAAGTAGAAAATATATTTTTTTTTTCAAAATTTTCGGTCTGTTTATATCGCAAAAAATAAAAAACACAGAGGCAATCAAATACCATCAAAAGAAAGCTCTATTTGTGGGACAAAAAGGACGCAAATTTTGTTTGGGTATAGCATTGCATGACCGCGCAATTACCAGTTAAAGCAGCACAGTGCCAAATTGTAAAACGTGCTCTGGTCAATGAGGGGCCAATTCTTCCAGGGCTGAAGTAGTTAAAACAACAAAGTTGAAAACATAAAGTCTAATGCGTCAGACAAAAATAAGTTTTGTTGACAGTACTTAAAAAGCTGATGCAAAAAGTTGCCTCAATTTTTTTGGGTAGACCCAGCACAATATTTTTTACAGTGTAGGTAAGGGCGGGGCCCCCTGGCGACATCGCTTGTGGCACTGCCCCCTTGTGATGTCACCGATCCAGCATGCACCAGTCTGTGACGTCATAAGGGGGGGTGTTGCAACCAGGTAATGTCGCCAGTTGGCCCACCCTTACTTATATAAGAACTGTCAAACATCAGTGAAGGCATTCGTTAGTGGGCTGTCAATGAGTGTGGAGGTTTTTTTTATTTTTCTGTCTGTATTTTTATTACTTTTTGACACTTTTTTGGTGAATGGATAGGGGTGCTATGTACCCCATACTCATTCACATGGGGGGGCAGGAACTGGGGGCCTCCTTCTTAAAGGGGGGCTTCCAGATTCTGATAAGCCCCCTGCCCGCAGACCCCCACAACCACAGCCCAGGTTTGTGGGGAGGAGACCCTTGTCCTCATTGTGTGTTTTGTGTGAATTATATATTTCCCCAATATCTGTGTTTTAGAAGGCTTTAGAGGGGAGAGGGCTGCAGATAAACAGGCACAACTTATTTAGGAGGATTTGTTTCATCTCTGTGTATCACCTGAGGCCAGTCACTCCAGTGGGTATACAGTATGTGAGAGTTTACAGCAGATACATTTGATTATTTTGGAACAGATGTGTTAAAATGTAGCTGATAATGCTTGATTTTTTATTTAGGACTGCATAGAAAATAGTGTCATGTCCTTTGAGTAGGGATGAGTCGAACACCCCCCCCCGGTTCGGTTCGCACCAGAACCTGCGAACGGACCGAAAATTTGCACGAACGTTAGAACCCCATTGACGTCTATGGGACTCGAACATTCGAAATCAAAAGTGTTAATTTTAAAGGCAAATTTGCATGGTATTGTCCTAAAAAAGGTTTGGGGACCCGGGTCCTGCCCCAGGGGACATATATCAATGCAAAAAAAACGGCCGTTTTTTCTGAAACAGTGATTTTAATGATGCTTAAAGTAAAAAAAAAAAAAGTGAAATATTCCTTTAAATATCGTACCTGGGGGGGTGTCTATAGTATGCCTGTAAAGTGGCGCTTGTTTCCCGTGCTTAGAACACTCCCTGCACAAAATGTCATTTTTAAAGGAATAAAAGTAAATTAAAACTGCTTGCGGTTTTAATGTAATGTCGGATCCTGGAAATATGGATGAAAATCAGTGAGACTATCGGCATGGGTACCCCCCAGTCCATTACCAGGCCCTTTGGGTCTTGTATGGATATTAAGGGGAACCCCGCACCCAAATTAAAAAAAGGAAAGGCGTGGGGCCACCAGGCCCTATATACTCTGAACAGCAGTATACAGGCTCTGTACTCTGAACAGAAGTATACAGGCGGTGCAAACAAGACAGGGACTGTAGGTTTGTTGTTAAGTAGAATCTGTTTGTAATTTTGAACTGGTACATTTTTAATGTGTTTAGCTCCAGCCAAAAAATCTATTTTAAGCTTTTTGGAAAACATAGGGAAGGGTCACCCCTGTGACATTTGTTTTGCTGTCTGTGCTCTTCTTCAGAAGATTTCACCTAACTTTTTGTCCCAATGACAAATGTTTTTTGAAAATTTGGGGTTTTTAGTGAAACAAGGATTGGTGATAAAGCATCAGTGGAAAGGAGAAATGTTTTTCCCATATTAACTCTTACAGGAGAGAATTTCCCTTCCTAGGGGTAGATTTCATCTCACTTCCTGTTGTCTCCTTCTGTTTGCAAGTAGGAGTCGTTTGTAAGTTGGATGTTTCAAAGTAGGAGCCTGCCCTATATACTCAGCAGAAATTTTTCACAGGGCCCTGCTATGAAATATTAGATCAAGAATTGTAATTACATGTCCCTGTTGAACAGGGGCAGAAAAATTGGGCCTTTGGTGATGGTGGTGGTGGTGCTGGTGCCACAACACTGTAAGTCCTCACAGTTACTCTTGGTAGGCGCTGGAATGGGCCCTGCTGTGAAATATTATATCAAGAATTGTAATTACATGTCCCTGTTGAACAGGGGCAGAAAAATTGGGCCTTAGGCACTGGTGCTGGTGCCACACCACTGCAACCCCTCACAGATACTATAGTTGGAGCGCAGGAACTAGCCCTGCTGCAAAGAATTGCATCAAAAATTGTAATTACACGCTCCTGTTAAACAGGGGCTGAAAAATTGGGCCTTAGCCAGTGGTGCTGGTGCCACAACACTGCAACCCCTCACAGATACTCTAGTTGGAGCGCAGGAACTAGCCCTGCTGCAAAGAATTGCATCAAAAATTGTAATTACACGCCCCTGTTAAACAGGGGCTGAAAAATTGGGCCTTAGGCACTGGTGGCGGCGCCCAGAACCAAAAATGTTCTTACAAGCTATCAGCATGATCATTGAGGAGGAAGAGGATAATTACTCAGCATAACAGGATAGTCACTCAGCATAGGCAGTCTTTAAAGGGATCTGACATTTCAAAAAAAATTATTCAGTTACATCAGCATCAGGTGCTTGGTAGCTGGTGGTGATCCAAGACTGATTCATTTTTATGAAGGTCAGTCGATCGACCGAGTCGGTGGACAGACGCACCCTGTGATCGGTTACAAAGCCTCAAGCAGCACCGAATGTGCGTTCCGAAAGAACGCTGGATGCAGGACAGGCCAGTAGCTCAACTGCATACTGTGCAAGCTCTGGCCAGTGATCCATCCTCAAGACCCAATGACCCAGAGGATTTTCAGTGGGAAAGGTGTCCAATCAGATCATGCCCCTAGGTATTCCTGCACCATGTAAAACAGACGCTGGCGATGGTTGCTGGAACCGATCATACCTTGGGTCTGCGGACTAAAAAATTGTCTGAACGCATCGGTCAGACAGCCACCTTCTCCACCGCTCCTTCTTTGACTGACCGAAGCTTCAGCAACATGTTGTCCAGGAACAGGACTTTGTAACCTCCCAGTCTCTGGGAATGCGTTGCACAGACCTTTTTGCAAGGCCTCCCGAAGATGTTTCATCCTCTGCTCCCTCTGCGATGGCAAGATAAGGTCTGCAACCTTACCCTTGTAACGTGGATCAAGGAGGGTTGCCAGCCAGTATTGATCCCTCTCCTTGATACCACGAATACAAGGAGCCTTCCATAGGCTTTGCAAGATCAGGGAGGCCATGCAGCGTAGGTTTGCTGAGGCATTCGGTCCGGAGTCCTCTGGGTCACTAAGGATGACATGATCTGCAGGCACCTCCTCCCAGCCACGTACAAGTCCATGGGTTTCTTGGGCCTGTAAATGATCCCTTAAAGACTGCTGATGATGCTGAGTACCAGGCTCCACCTCCATGCTGACACAATCCTCCTCCTCCTCCTCGTCCTCTTCCTGTGTGATCGGCGGGCATGCAGGAACACTGTCTGGATAAAGGGGACCTTGAGAGCTAAGGAAGTCCTCCTCTTCCTGCATCTGTTCTGCCTCAACGTGTGCTCCAACAGGTGGACAAGGGGGACAGTGTCACTGATGCATGCACTGTCACTTCCTCGTGGCCTCCTCAAATGGTGACAGGACAGTGTATGCATCCCTGATCATGGCCCACTGGCGTGGGGAAAAAAAAAAACAAGCTCCCCTGACCCTGTCCTGGTGCCATAGTCACACAGGTACTCATTAATGGCCCTCTGCTGCATGTACAGCCGCTGCAGCATGGCCAACGTTGAGTTCCACCTGGTGGGCATGTCACAGATTAGGCGGTTCTTGGGCAGGTTGAATTCCTTTTGGGGGTCTGCCAGCCAAGCACTGGCATTATATGACCGGCGGAAATGCACACAGACTTTCCTGGCCTGCCTCAGGACATCCTGTAAGCCCGGGTACCTCCCCAAGAACCACTGCACCACCAAGTTAAGGACGTGAGCCAAACAGGGCACATGGGTCATTTGTCCCTGTCGGAGGGCGGAGAGGAGGTTGGTGCCATTCTCGCAAACCACCATTCCTGCCTTAAGTTGGTGTGGCGTCAACCACCTCTGAACCTGCCCCTGCAGAGCTGACAGAACCTCTGCCCCAGTGTGGCTCCTGTCCCCCAAGCACACCAGCTCAAGCACCGCATGGCATCTTTTGGCCTGCGTACTTGCGTAGCCCCTTGAACGCCTACGGAGCACCGCTGGTTCCGAGGACAAAGCACAGGAAGAGGCCATGGAGGAAGAAGAAGAGGAGGGGGTGGAGGAGATAGGTGTGCCAGAGTCACCAGTAGTGGCATTTTGGAAGCGTGGTGGCAGAACAACCTTCAACACTACTGCACCTTGTCCTGCATCCTTCCCAGCTGCCAGCAGAGTCACCCAATGCGCCGTGAAACTTAGGTAACGTCCCTGTCCATGCCTGCTGGACCATGAGTCAGTGGTAATATGCACCTTACCGCTGACCGCCCTGTCCAGCGAGGACATTGCCTTCCACATGCCGGTAGAGAGCCGGAATCGCCTTCTGTGGGAAAAAGTGGCGTTTGGGAACCTGCCACTGAGGAACCACACATTCCACAAACTCACAGAAGGGAGCAGAGTCTACCAACTGAAAAGGTAGCAGTTGAAGAGCTAGCAATTTTGCCAAGCTAGCATTCAAGCGCTGGGCATGTGGATGGCTGGGAGCGAACTTCTTTCTGCGGTGCAGCAGCTGGGGCAGGGAAATTTGCCTGGTACAATCTGACGTCGGTGTACCAATAGCAGATTGCCCGCAAGTACTTGGCTGTGACACACCTAGTTCTACACCTTCATTCCTCTCAGTGCAGGTCTCAGAGAGGACTGAAGGTATTGTGGGGTTGGAGATCCCAGCTGATGAGGAGCAAGGAGAGGTCCTCTTTGTTCTTTGGTGTGCGTCTTTTAGGTATGCTTACCAATGAACTGCATGGCTGGTCAACATGTGTCTGGTCAAGCATGTGGTGCCCAAGCGGGAGATGTTTTGGCCATGCGAGATACACTTGAGACATATGTTGAAAATAGCAGCGGTGCTATCTGATGCACTCGTCTCAAAAAAGGCCCACACCAAAGAACTTTTGGAATAACATGCAGAGACAGCAGCGCCCTGCACATGTGGAGCTCTGAGGTGTGATGCAGTCAGTGTGCTGCACTTAGGCTGGCCCCTGGAGGGCATCCTGCCTCGTTGGTGATGTGCCTCCTCCTCCTCCTCCTCTCTCCTATCAGCCACCCACGTTGAGTCAGTGACCTCATCATCCCCTCCCTCCTCATCACTGGAGCAAACCTGGCAGTATGCTGCAGCAGGGGGAACATGACTGCCAGATTGCTGTCCTTCTTGGGCACCCCCTCTGTCCGTGCTCATGTTACTGCCTTCATCTAGCTCAGTATCATCATCAGAGCCTTCAAAACGCTGGGCATCCTCCTGGAGCATGTACCCAACACTGTGGTCAAACAGTTCGAGGGACTCCTCAGGAGGACATGGTGGGGCTAGGGAAGGAGTCACTGATGCCATTGAGCTGAGGGAAGAGGCCGCGTTGGCAGCTGCTTTGCCAGACAAAGTACCATGAGCCTGGGTGATGAGGAGGATGAGGACAGCTTGGTCATCCACTCGACCAAGTCTTCCGCATGTTGCGGCTCAACACGGCCAGCTGCCGAAAAAAAGGCCAAGCGTGTCCCACGGCCACGTGCTGATGAGGATGCACCGTGTCCATAACCAGCACTGTTGCCTCTACACACAGAGCCTGCTTGCCCTCTTTTATTGGCTTGTGACTGTCTTCCTCTTCTTGTTGGCCTTCCAGACATACTATTGGCCTGCAGAGAGCTGCACAAAACTGGGATATATATATATATATATTATATATATATATATATATATATATATATATATATATATATATATATATATATACCGATTATACTGCAGCTAGCATATTATTAGTATGGTAACCCCTAAATTTGTCTTCAGGTAGCTATACTGTAGGTGCAACTGTGCAGGGTACACAGTACAGTAACTGTAAATACGTCAAGAGCCTACACAAGCACCTGGCTGCAGGTAGCTATACTGTAGGTGAGAATGTGCGGGGTACATGGTACAGTAAGTGGAAATACTTCAATGAGCCTACACAAGCACCTGGCTGCAGGTAGCTATACTGTAGATGAGACTGCGTGGGGTACACATTACAGTAACTGTAAATACTTCAATGAGCCTACACAAGCACCTGGCTGCAGGTTGCTATACTGTAGGTCAGACTGTGCAGGGTACACAGTACAGTAGCTGGAAATACTTCAATGAGCTTACACAAGCACCTGGCTGCAGGTTGCTATACTGTAGGTTAGATTGTGCAGGGTACACAGTAAGGTAGCTGGAAATATTTCAATGAGCCTACACAAGCACCTGGCTGCAGGTTCTATACTGTAGGTCAGACTGTGCAGGGTACACAGTAAAGTAGCTGGAAATACTTCAATGAGCCTACACAAGCACCTGGCTGCAGGTTGCTATACTGTAGGTCAGACTGTGCAGGGTACACAGTAAATTAGCTGGAAATACTTCAATGAGCCTACACAAGCACCTGGCTGCAGGTTGCTATACTGTAGGTCAGACTGTGCAGGGTGCACAGTAAAGTAGCTGGAAATACTTCGATGAGCCTACACAAGCACCTGGCTGCAGGTTGCTATACTGTAGGTCAGACTGTGCAGGGTACACAGTACAGTAGCTGGAAATACTTCAATGAGCCTACACAAGCACCTGGCTGCAGGATGCTATACTGTAGGTCCGACTGTGCAGGGTACACAGTAAAGTAGCTGGAAATACTTCAATGAGCCTACACAAGCACCTGGCTGCAGGTTGCTATACTGTAGGTCAGACTGTGCAGGGTACACAGTAAAGTAGCTGGAAATACTTCAATGAGCCTACACAAGCACCTGGCTGCAGGTAGCTATACTGTAAGTCAGACTGTGCAAGGTACACAGTAAAGTAGCTGGAAATACTTCAATGAGCCTACACAAGCACCTGGCTGCAGGTTGCTATACTGTAGGTCAGACTGTGCAGGGTACACAGTAAAGTAGCTGGAAATACTTCAATGAGCCTACACAAGCACCTGGCTGCAGGTTGCTATACTGTAGGTCAGACTATGCAGGGTACACAGTACAGTAGCTGGAAATACTTCAATGAGCCTACACAAGCACCTGGCTGCAGGTTGCTATACTGTAGGTGAGATTGTGCAGGGTACACAGTAAAGTAGCTGGAAATACTTCAATGAGCCTACACAAGTACCTGGCTGCAGGTTGCTATACTGTAGGTCAGACTGTGCAGGGTACACAGGAAAGTAGCTGGAAATACTTCATTGAGCCTACACAAGCACCTGGCTGCAGGTTGCTATACTGTCAGACTGTGCAGGGTACACAGTAAAGTAGCTGGAAATACTTCAATGAGCCTACACAAGCACCTGGCTGCAGGTTACTATACTGTAGGTCAGACTGTGCAGGGTACACAGTAAAGTAGCTGGAAATACTGTAAAAACACCTGCCTGCCTGTCAGTACATTAGGAAGAGAAGAACAGGATCTAGCTAAACTGAATGCAGTGTATATATATATATATATATATATATATATATATACAACACCTGGGATGCATATATATACACAATACACTGTAGCTAACTGACTCGACCTACTCTATCTAACTTAAATCAAATGACACTGTCTGTCTCTCTCTCTCTCTCTATCTCTGAACGCCGGAACACACTACACAGGGGCGCCGTGCAGGCGGCCTTATATAGTGTGGGGAGTGTACTAAACCCCCTGAGCCATAATTGGCCAAAGCCTCCTTGGCTTTGGCCAATTACAGCTCTCTGTTCAGACGGCGCTGTTATTGGCCAAGCATGCGGGTCATAGTGCATGCTTGGCCAATCATCAGCCAGCAATGCACTGCGATGCCGCAGTGAATTATGGTCTGTGACGTGCCACTCGAATTTGGTGCAAACGGCCCATATCGTTCCTAATTCGGCGAGCGACAGAACACACAATGTTCGAGTCGAACATGGGTTCGACTCGAAGACGAAGCTCATCCCTACTTTTGAGCAATGTTGTCACAATACTAGCTTTGTCATGTGTCAAATTTCCCCAATCAGCAGGTTTTCCAAAGTGCCAATCCTGCCAGGCATCATGATACACATCCTCAGTGAGCTGTGGAGAAGATTTCAATATAGTACATGTTCTTTTACCCAAGTGCACATTGTGTTTTTTATATCATACTGATCAAACTGAATGTTGAAATTAGTCATTATTTGCATAATATAGTTATGGTTACTTTAAAATATAATACAGGTTGTGCTGGTATTTAACATTTGTAGATTTTTTTTCTGTTTTCCAGATATAAAAACTCACTGCTGCTGCTTCTGTACATGTTTAAGATTATGAAAATAAAAGACTTGACAGATACCCTGCAGGTACAAGTATGCCTCTAAGCCAAAGCCGCCCCTAACCACAGGTCAACTCTGGCTTACACCTAAATGTATTACTGCTAAAAACTTTTTGCATATTTCATAATAAAAGTTTTTGTTCCTTCTTTGTACTGCTTTTAGAAGCTACAGCATTAAATATGGTTTTCTCGGTAAAAGCACTGATACTTTGGTACATCATATTTCTGTACTGTTTTTTAAAATTTGCTCATAGGTTTGCTTTGGCTTATGCAATTTTCAATAATAAGATTATCATTAATAGTATCACCATGATGCTGATACTTGATATTTGCCTGATATTTGTTCTGATAGTGTCAACAGTGACGGGATTATGAATTAATCTGAGATGTAAGGATGAACAGAAAGGTTTGAGGGTAATATAAATTCGAATCCTAAAAAAAAGAGGACTCTCTGCATCTGAGTGCCCCAGGAGCCCCCAAACTTAGAGAGCTGTAATTACAAATATCAGCTTGTGCCAATAAATTTAAGCTTTGACCCACCCTATTTTGCCTCCAGTATCTCCCTTTTGGCCCTTCAGTGTGATAGACAGTCTAAATGACCAATGGGGGATGTGTGAAGCTGTAGGGTGCGGGCCAGCATCACCCACTGTTTCAGGTCTCTCAGCGTTCAGAGTGAAAGAGAGCAGACTGTGTATGTGTGGTTAGGGAACGAAGCTGAAATGTCGTTCATGAGTTTCCAGGGTCGAACATCAAATGTTGGGTACATTCTTCCATCTGCAGAACAAAGAGAGGAGGACAATTTTATGACCCCCTTAAAAAGTAAGCATTTATTTGCAAAATGGAGCACAGCATGGTAATGTATTAGGACATAGGGATGGGCCGAACAGACCCCTGTTCGGTTCGCAGCAGAACTTCCAAACACCACGAAAGTTCGGACCCGAATAACGAACCCCAGTAAAGTCAATGGGACCTGAACGGCAAAAATCAAAAGTACCCATTTTGAAGGCTTATATGGTCCTGCCTTGGGGAACATGTATTAATAAAAAAAAAGTTTGTGAAAAATGTCATTTTTAAATGAGCAGTGATTTTTTGATTTTTAAAGTGAAAGCCTAAAAATTAAAATTTCCTTCCAATATAGTGCCTGGGGGTCCCCTTAGTCTACCTGTAAAGTGGCAGATCTGTACCATGTCTAGAATCTGCTGCAGCAATAATTGCATTTATAAAGCCCCAAAAAAATGACATTTTCCCTACAAGCTGCCTTTATTTTGCTCAGCAACAGCTGGGGAGCCAGTGTGTATCATGAGGCCACAATGTAGTGCACTGGGAACAAGATTAGAGCTTTTTTGGATACATTCTGTTCTCACTTTGACTTTGTATAGGAGTAACGGGTGCGTAAAAATTGGTCTTTGGGTGTCCGTAACCCTATAGAGGTATGCCCTGTACACACGGTCGGACATTGATCGGACATTCCGACAACAAAATCCATGGGTTTTTTCCAACGGATGTTGGCTCAAACTTTTCTTGCATACACACGGTCACACAAAGTTGTTGGAAAATCCAATCGTTCCCAACGCGGTGACGTAAAACATGTACGTTGGGACTATAAACGGGGTAGTAACCAATAGCTTTTCTCTCTTAATTTATTCTGAGCATGCGTGGCACTTTGTGCGTCGGATTTGTGTACACACGATTGGAATTTCCGACAACGGATTTTGTTGTCGGAAAATTTTATAGCAAGCTCTCAAACTTTGTGTGTCGGATATTCCTATGGAAAATGTGTGATGGAGCCTACACACGGTCTGAATTTCCAACAACAAGGTCCTATCACACATTTTCCATCGGAAAATCCTATCATGTGTACAGGCATTGCTCTTGATGAAAGAGCCTTGCTGTAAAAAATTGCAATGATATGCACCTGTCAAACAGGTGCAGAGAAATTACTCTTTGGGTCTCAGGGGCGCCTTCCCATCATAACCCTATAGAGGTGCTCTTGATGAAGGCAAAAAAAATTGCAATGATATGCATATGGTTGGTGTTTTTTGCCACATTTGATGTGCCTGAGACACAGTTTGCAGATAGCAACAGTGTGATCTGCTGTGCAGATGTGCTGAAAAAGGCCCAGACAGCTGAGCTTTGGGGAGTGGGCCGGGAGATAACAGCTACAGAATGTGATGGAATAGGGTGGCTGCTCTCTACTCTTTTTTGATGTCGGCCTCTTTGGGGTTGTGCCACCTCACCTTCAGTTTCCTCCTCTGCTCTATCTGACACCCATGTCTCATCAGTGACCTCATAATCATCATCATCATCATCATCTCCATCTCCTCCATCTTCATCATTACCACTGGAGATAACTTGGCAATACTACGCTGCAGCTTGGGGAACATGAATGCCAATTTGTCTACCAGTGTTAGTCCCTCTCTCTAGGCTCATGTTCCTGTCATCTTCAACCTCAGAACCAACATCTGAATCCAGTAATGGCTGGGCATCATCAAGGAGCAAGTGGCTGATGCTGTGGTCAAATAACTCAGCTGACTCCTCGATGGCTGATGTTGGGGTTATGGCAGGAATGTGGACAAGGAGGCAGGTTTACACACTGTGAAAACTGCAGAGGACTGCACACTTGTCTCTGCATGTGTGACAAAGGATAAGGAGGATGAGGAAGGTTTAGTAAGCTAGTCCACCACCTCCTCTGCATGCTGTGGCTGGATAGCATGGAAAACTCACTAAAAAGAGGAAATGATGTCCTGCCTGAGGACTGACCACCACGTCCACCTTTGCCTGTGGACACATTTGTTGCTAACAGTGCCATGGGAACGTCTGCATCTCCTTGTTGTCCTCCCAGACATTATTGGGAGGGAGTGGGCGGTGCTTATAAGCAAATGTAAAGAAGAAATTGAAATCACCTTTGCCTGTGGACACATTTGTTGCTGGCCCCCTAACAGTGCCA
Source organism: Aquarana catesbeiana (assembly GCF_042186555.1). Taxonomy (NCBI): domain Eukaryota; kingdom Metazoa; phylum Chordata; class Amphibia; order Anura; family Ranidae; genus Aquarana; species Aquarana catesbeiana. Next base: position 315,901,859 of record NC_133324.1, on the reverse strand, counting down.
TGGGAACATCTGCATCTCCTTGTTGTCCTCCCAGACATTATTGGGAGGGAGTGGGCGGTGCTTATAAGCAAATGTAAAGAAGAAATTGAAATCTGTATGTGGATGCACTTTAATCAATGTAAAGAGGTGTTTGGTGCACTTTAATTTGAGTACTCACACTACACAGACACACTCCACGGATACACTATAATACAGTGGGGACGGAAAGTATTCAGACCCCCTTAAATTTTTCACTCTTTGTTATATTGCAGTCATTTGCTAAAATCATTTAGGTTCATTTTTTGTCCTCATTAATGTACACACAGCACTCCACATTGACAGAAAAACACAGAATTGTTGACATTTTTGCAGATTTATTAAAAAATAAAAACTGAAATATCACATGGTCCTAAGTATTCAGACCCTTTGCTGTGACACTCATATATTTAACTCAGGTGCTGTCCATTTCTTCTGATCATCCTTGAGATGGTTCTACACCTTCATTTAAGTCCAGCTGTGTTTGATTATACTGATTGGACTTGATTAGGAAAGCCACACACCTGTCTATATAAGACCTTACAGCTCACAGTGCATGTGAGACCGAATGAGAATCATGAGGTCAAAGGAACTGCCTGAAGAGCTCACAGACAGAATTGTGGCAAGGCACAGATCTGGCCAAGGTTACAAAAAATTTCTGCTGCACTTAAGGTTCCTAAGAGCACAGTGGCCTCCATAATCCTTAAATGGAAGACGTTTGGGATGACCAGAACCCTTCCTAGAGCTGGCCGTCTGGCCAAACTGAGCTATCGGGGGAGAAGAGCCTTGGTGAGAGAGGTAAAAAAAAACCCAAAGATCACTGTGGCTGAGCTCCAGAGATGCAGTCGGGAGATAGGAGAAAGTTGTAGAAAGTCAACCATCACTGCAGCCCTCCACCAGTCGGGGCTTTATGGCAGAGTGACCCGACGGAATCCTCTCCTCAGTGCAAGACACATGAAAGCCTGCATGGAGTTTGCTAAAAAAACACCTGAAGGACTCCAAGATGGTGAGAAATAAGATTATCTGATCTGATGAGACCAAGATAGAACTTTTTGGCCTTAATTCTAAGCGGTATGTGTGGAAAAAACCAGGCATTGCTCATCACCTGTCCAATACAGTCCCAACAGTGAAGCATGGTGGTGGCAGCATCATGCTGTGGGGGTGTTTTTCAGCAGCAGGGACAGGACAACTGGTTGCAATTGAGGGGAAGATGAATGCAGCCAAGTACAGGAATATCCTGGATTAAAACCTTCTCCAGAGTGCTCAGGACCTCAGACTGGGCCGAAGGTTTACCTTCCAACAAGACAATGACCCTAACCACACAGCTAAAATAACAAAGGAGTGGCTTCACAACAACTCCGTGACTGTTCTTGAATGGCCCAGCCAGAGCCCTGACTTAAACCCAATTGAGCATCTCTGGAGAGACCTAAAAATGGCTGTCCACTAGGGATGAGCCGAACACCCCCCTGTTCGGTTCGCACCAGAACATGCGAACATGCAAAAAATTTGTTCGAACACGCGAACACCGTTAAAGTCTATGGGACACGAACATGAATAATCAAAAGTGCTAATTTTAAAGGCTTATATGCAAGTTATTGTCATAAAAAGTGTTTGGGGACCTGGGTCCTGCCCCAGGGGACATGGATCAATGCAAAAAAAAGTTTTAAAAAAGGCCGTTTTTTCGGGAGCAGTGATTTTAATAATGCTTAAAGTGTAATATCCCTTTAAATTTCGTAGCTGGGGGGTGTCTATAGTATGCCTGTAAAGGGGAGCATGTTTCCCATGTTTAGAACAGTCTGACAGCAAAATGACATTTCAAAGGTAAAAAAGTCATTTAAAACTACTCGCGGCTATTAATGCATTGCCGGTCAATACACATAGAAGTTCATTGATAAAAACGGCATGGGAATTCCCCACAGGGGAACCTCGAACCAAAATAAAAAAAAAAATGACGTGGGGGGTCCCCCTAAATTCCATACCAGGCCCTTCAGATCTGGTATGCATATTAAGGGGAACCACGGCCAAAATTTTTTTTTAAAAATGACGTGGGGGGGGGGGGTCCCACTAAATTCCATACCAGGCCCTTCAGGTCTGGTATGGATATTAAGGGGAACCCCGCGCCAAAATAAAAAAAAAAGACGGCGTGGGGTCCCCCCAAAAATCCATACCAGACCCTTATCCGAGCACGCAACCTGGCAGGCCGAAGGAAAAGATGGGGGATGAGAGAGCGCCCCCCTCCTGAACCGTACCAGGCCACATGCCCTCAACATTGGGAGGGTGCTTTGGGGTAGCCCCCCAAAACACCTTGTCCCCATGTTGATGAGGACAAGGGCCTCATCCCCACAACCCTGGCCGGTGGTTGTGGGGGTCTGTGGGCGGGGGGCTTATCGGAATCTGGAAGCGTTAAACTGACAGTAACGCACACAGAACTACATGGAATTAAACTGGCAGTAACCCAGTTACTCAAATAGACCGTGTTCAACCATCAGTACACTGACACTGTCTAAACTGTCCCTACTCTACACTAATGTACGGTCTAACAGTGAAACTATCTGAGCTGTCCCTACTCTAACTGCACACTATGCAAAGCTGAATGATAGTCCTCCTCACTACACTCAGACTATACCTAGATAGACACTAAACTAACATTCTACACTGACAATTGAAGCAAAATAGCACAGTATACCACACTAACTAACTAATAGCACTGAACAGAGCCCTGTTCTATCTCTCTCCATGCCAAAATCACACTAAAAATGGCTGCCATTGAAAGAATACTTTTATACTGTGGGGCGGGAATGAGCCATGATTGGATAAAGTCATGATGATAGTTTCCAATCATGACTCTGACAGTGCTCTGTGCCCTGATTGGCTGAAGCTTTCACTGCTTCAGCCAATCAGGGCTTGCAATGCACTGTTCAGTGCTGCAATGCATTGTGGTCGGTTCTGGGCCAAACTTTTGCTCGGTTTTTATTTTTCCCTACACTATCCAAAGCAAAAAAAGGTTTGTCTATACATGATGTAGCACCGTGGTGTTTAGACAGGGTTGCTAACAAATTTAGTTTGCCAGGTAGTAATTGTCCTGGCTGATTGATAGAAGATCCACTGATTCCTCCCTAAATTCTGGAATTGCTGCACCTTTTCTCTTCTGTCAGGAGGTGGCGCAGTGGCTGGTGATATTAGATTGGCAGGGGCTTACCAAGGTCAGATCATGAATGGATGGGTATTTATTTGGATGGAGGCAGGTGATCGGGGGTTCTGTGCCACCTGGACGGCTGTCTGGGTGAATGTGTGTTATTTTGCCCTGGCTGCTAGGCCGGAAGCCTGAGGCCTATACCAGGGACATCTGGCTGCTAGGCTGCCTGAGGCCTATCCAGGAGCAGGAGAAGCAACGTAGGAACTGCAGGATTGGAGTCCAACCGAGTTGAGAAGGTTCAGTCAGATGGGGAACCAGTTGTGGTCAGAGGTAGAAAGGAAGCTGTCGCCACTAAGGGACAATCCATACTACTACCGGAGACTACTGTGAGAAAGCTGAAGCAAGTACCAGAGCAGTCTTCTCACAAGTCGGGGACGGTGAAGAAGTGGAAAAGCATCAGCAAGTATAAAACCAGGGACCCAGCAGGATAGGGGGGTGACGCTTGAGGAGTATACAGCGGGACAGTTGTGGAAGAGCTCAGGGGATCCAGTGACGACTGGAATCAGGAAGTCTAGTGAGAGACTGGGAGCTCAGAGAGTGAAGATCTACTGTGGGATATTGTGAGATAAGTAAAGGACTGTTTGGTGTTACCAAGAGTTATGTACAACTACCTTTAGTGACTGTTACGAGATTAGTTGCCATAGGAGACAGCCGTCCTACCTATATAGAAGTGTTATCCAGCTGGAGGCCTTCCACTATATAGCTGTCTACCCATAGAAGTCTCAGAGCCTGACAATTATTATTGCATCTACTCAAGGGTGTCCTGGCCATAACCCCCTCTCCCACAGTTCTGTTAAAGCGGGGGTCCACCTATCTATCGTTTTTTTTTTTTTTAGTTCATTCACAAATTTTTCTTCTCAGCATTACATACTCACATATTGTGTGTAATATGTCCGCCTGTGTCAGATTTCGTCGGAAAGAATAACTTATATTATTCACTGCAGGCGGTTTCCATCTTCATTGTGGGCATTTGAAGCCTACAAGCATTTATTTCCTGGATGTGGTGAATGCTGTGCTCCCAGCATTCACCGCTCGTTCCCGCACATGCTCAGTGGCATCCTGGGAAGCCTGAGACTAGCTCCCAGGAGTCTGGGAGAGGCTAGAAACACGCCTACTCCCACGGGAGGAGAACCAGGAAGTGCAAAGAAGAAGAGAAAAATAAAAGGTAATTACGGCGATTTAAATTTTTTTAAACGGCATGTCAGCATCTAGACAAGGAAAAGAATACATACAGATATTGTTCAAAATTTGGGTGGAACCCCGCTTTAAGAGACAATAAATCTCTTGTTCACATTCAAAAGTGACTGCCGCCCATTATTTCTTCTTGCATCACACCCACCATGCCTGGTAAGCCACTCTACAAGGAAGGATGTCAGCTTTCCCTAACCCTTGAGGTCACCATTAGGCCTCTGGGGCCTCAGGGCCTTGCTACAATACACAAAGTGATAATACATTTTTTTTGTAAAAACAATTAAAATGAAAAAAGCGGTCATACTTACCTGCTCTGTGCAAAGTTATTGCATAGAGCGGTCCCTTAGTTCCCCTTTGGCGGCCCCACCAGTGCTATCGGCTTCTTCTTTCTCCAGATGCCCCCTTAGCTTTCCTTTCTTTCTGTGATATCAAAATGAGAGGAGACCAATGCTGCAACCAGGACAGCACTGGGTTGTTGGGAGGAGGCAGGTAAGTGTTTAGGGATGGAGAGGTAGGGTGGGCATTAAGTGGGGCATTTTTGAGGTAAAAAAGTATTTAACTTCAGAACCTCTTTAAAGCACTGTTAAACCCAAAAAACATAAATGTATTATTTTGCACCTTACCAATTGCTAGGTATCGTTCCCACAAGCAGCCATGGGAAAGCTGACATACAGCCTCCTCACTGCCTCTCAAATGCCTTCTGAAAAGTGATCTAAGCGTAGATCGCACCTCAGAGGGCACCACGTGTGAGAACAAGCCTTAAAGGAGAAGTACAGCCAAAGCTTGTTTGGCTGTACTTCTCCTGTAGATCGCAGAAGTGCAGTTTGTTCTGCACTCCTGTAACCTGTTTTCAGCAGACAGCGGACTGAAGCCCACTGTCTGCTGACATCACAGAGCTGGTTCAGGCTCAAGCAAGATCGCGACAATGAAGTCGGGAGCCGCCCACATGCCTGGACCAGCACAGGGCTCAGCCTTTCAGCGAGCCACTGAGAGCCTGAGCCGGCTGCTCCTGCCACCCTCCACAGCCCAGCGATCCAGTGAGCAAGGAGGGGGGCAGAGCAGAGAGCTGTAACTGACAGCAGCCCTCTGCTGAGGGAGTTGTGAGAACCGAGTGATCTGTAGTGTTAGATCACTCGGTTGTCAATTTTTGAGTCGGCAGGGGAACCGATGCATGTAAGTATGACTCTTAAAAAAAACAAACAAAAAAAAACCTATACATCTCTTTTAAAGGTGATGGTTGCATTCATTTTCGTTATTTAAGTTTTTCTCCCTTCATTTCAGCTGATGATCCTGTCAGTAGGTCTGTTATTTTTCAGCTTCCTTTAAGCTGTCCGTCAAAAATGGCAGTGAGAGAATTGAGACAAACCATTTAACGCTGACAGGGGTGCTTACAGAAAAACTGTTGCTGCAATTGTTTAAAAAGTGTTAGATGTAGTGCGATTTAAATATGTTTGCCAAGTCTATCTAACTCTGCTAGTCCATCCAACACTGCCCTTTCCAGATGAGTTGAAAATAACTCATCAGGGGAAAAAAAAGTAAGAAAATGAATGTAGCCACCATATCTAACAACTGGTAAACTGCAATATATAACATTTTTGTTTTTGGGTTTTAATATCGCTTTAGGTGTTAGGGTTAGATTGAGGTTTCAGGATTATGTTAGGAGTGAATTAATATACTTACGCAGTTACTCACTTTTTTTTTTTGGATGTGGATGTGACAATTAGGAGTGGATATCAGTATACAGTAATAGAATCAGTGCTAGAAATTCATATATCGTTTAGGGATGAGCCGAACACCCCCCGGTTCGGTTTGCACAAGAACATACTGAACAGGCAAAAAATTCGGAAGAACACACGAACACCATTAAAGTCTATGGGACACGAACATGAAAAATCAAAAGTGCTCATTTTTAAGGCTTATATACAAGTTTTTGTCATAAAAAGTGTTTGGGGACCCGAGTCCTGCCTCAGGGGACATGTATCAATGCAAAATTTTTTTGAAAAAACTTCAGTTTTTCGGGAGCAGTGATTTTTTTTAATGCTTAAAGTGAGACAATAAAAATGAAATATTCCTTTAAATATCGTGCCTGGGGGGTGTCTATAGTATGCCTGCAAAGTGGCGCATTTTTCCCGTGTTTAGAACAGTACCACAGAAAAATGACATTTCTAAAGGAAAAATTGTCATTTAAAACTGATCGCGACTGTAATGAATTGTCGGGTCTCGGCAATATAGATAAAACTCATTGTAAAAAAAGAGCATAGGTTTTCCCCAGTCCTTTGGGTCTGATATGAATATTAGGGGGAACCCCAAACCAAAATTTTAAAACAAAATTGCGTGGGGGTCCCCCTAAATTCCATACCAGGCCCTTCAGGTCTGATATGGAAATTAAGGGGAGCCCTGCGCTAAATTAAAAAAAATGGCGTACGGGTCCCCCCCAAAATCCATACCAGACTGTCTGGTATAGATTTTAAGGGGAACCCTGCACCAAAATTTTCAAAAAAATGGCGTAGGGGTCCCCCACAAAATCCATACCAGACCCTTATCCGAGCACGCAACCTGGCAGGCCGCAGGAAAAGAGGGGGGATGAGAGGGCGCCCCCCCCTCTTAAACTGTACCAGGCCACATGCCCTCAACTCGAGGAGGGTGCTTTGAGGTCTGACCACAAAGTACCTTGTCCCCATGTTGATAGGGATAAGGACCTCATCCCCACAACTCTTGCCTGATGGTTGTAGGGGTATGCGGGCGGGGGGCTTATCGGAATCTGGAAGCCCCCTTTAACAAGGGGATCCCCAGATCCTGGCCTCCTCCCCTATGTGAATTGGTGATGGGGTAAATTGTACCCCTACCATTTCACAAAAAAAATGTCAAAAATGGTAAAAAAAAGACAAGACACAGCTTGGAACAAGTCCTTTATTTAAAAATAAAAAAATAAAAATGTCCCGTGATATAAATCCTTGATAAAGTCACATGACTTGTGACGCAACGCGTCGGGAGGAGCCAGTGACGTCATCCGATATGCCTGTTCGTTAGACACGGCAAACGGTGAGAGGAGTGAGATCGCGGTGAGCGACTGATTGGTTCATGTTACTTTGTATCCCATGTGAGTGTAAACACTTATGCTTAACAAAGAGAGTACCATAGAGGCTGTGTTCATTGCGCAATGATATTCTTCTTTTTGGTTACATGAATGCAATACATGATGGGAGGAATATAAAAACAACCAGCCGGGTGCATCAGAAGTGCAGGGGAGAGACTTACGTTGCAGACAGCTGTCTATTGAAGCAATAAGCAACAGTGAACTGTGGTGGGTTTTTTTCCCTGTGCTAACCTACAACTTCTTTTGTACCTTTGTATACATCCTTCCAGGGATTTATATATATATATATATATATATATATATATATATATATATATTTTTTTTTTTTTTTTTTTTTTTTTTCCTTTGCCCTTACTTTTCAGATTATATCTTATGCAGGTTGATATTTATGGTATAAATATCTGCCTTAGGCACATGGTTTTGTATTTCTAATTAGGAAATTCACCAAGTATTATTTTATGGTATTTTATGGTATGGTTATTTGCAGCAATATTCAATATTTTTCACCTAAATAGGAAGTAAATTTTTAGCGCACTATTCATTGGTAGATTTATTCATTATTTTAGTGATATCAGAACACTTTTCACATGGGTGCAGCTTGATTATTTGGTTATTTTCTATTTTTTCATTTCATATTTTTTCATACATACTATTTTTTTCACATTTTTTCAGATATATTTCACATATCAGCGCTTTAGTACACCATTTACATATATCACGCCACTCAATGGACCGAAAAAAAAAAAAAAAGTTGCAACTGTTCCGCCACCATGGGAAGCTCCCGCCGACTGACTCTTCATCTCTGTGACAGCTCTTATATAGCTGAAGGCGGGGCCACACGGTGACGTAAACAGGTGACCCCGTCCCCTCTGATGCCATGGTGTCAGAGGGGGCGGGGTCACCCGTTTATGCCACTTTACAGCCATACTATAGACACCCCCCCAGGCATGATATTTAAATTAATATTTAATTTTTATTGGTTCACTTTAAGCATTAAAAAAATCACTGCTCCCGAAAAAACGCCCGTTTAAAAAAAAAAAAATTGCATTGATACATGTCCCCTGGGCCAGGACCCAGGTCCCCAAATACCCGTTTATGTTAGTGTCTCATAGACTTTAACGGTGTTCCGCAGCTTTCGAATTTGCCGCGAACAATATTGTTTGCTGTTCGGCGAACAGGCGAACACCCGATGTTCGAGTCGAACTTACGTTCGTCTCGAACATCGGGCTCATCCCTAATATCGATGACAGGCTATTCTTACCTGTACAAACTCAAAATGTGGGTAGCTAAAAAGTGTATGCTAAAATGTTGGTGCCAAAATAACTACAGTATGTTGAATTTAAAAAGCCAAAAATACTAGTTCAAATTGGTAGCTGAATGATGCTCATGGAAACACAGTAGGAATATCAGTACTACCATACACTGTTTACACCAATATGCTTGCTTCTTTCTGATAAGTGAATACAATAACCTTGTAGTATTTCCAGTGATCTGCTTTGCATTTAACATTCTTCCGCAAACGTAATTCACGCAGTACAAGTAGCATGGCAGAAAGAAATTGCACTCAGGGGAGTCATTGGCTTGACATAAATCAAAAGACATGTGTTGTTCCGGCCAGGGAGACAGTCTCATTTAATCATGGGTTTAATTGTGCTTAGACTATATATTAAAGGGTGTTCTAGCGTTTGCCAAACTGACCTAATATAAATAAGTTTGAAGTGTTTCCAGCAGTAAATATTATTTTGATATATTTTATTATAATAGATTGTGCAAACAATGGAGTTTGACTATATCATTTTAAATAGCTAGTAGTGGTTGGTTATATTCAACTGGACTTGTTCTGTAAAGCATGCTGGGAGCTGAAGAAGTTGCTTGGAGAAGCTTTAAACCATCATCAACATTACAGAACAGGTCAAGTTTAATGGGACTAACTACTGCTAGATATACCATAACCTAACAAAGGACAGAAAACATTTTGGATATTGCTTACTTTTTGGCGAAGTGTAAAGCCAACCTCTAGGCTGGTATGAACACAAATTTAAAATTACTTTTTATTCAATTATATATCATTGATTGTATTTTTGAATGCAAGTAGTGTTAAGTACCTGAATTTGAGCTAATACATATGAGTCTCTGCAGCAGAACTCAGACTGCTAAACGCAAAAGCAGCACAAAGAGCCCATCAGTTGTGCTGTAGTATCTATGTGTTTACAAGGAACATGCTGATAGAAAGAGAGAGCGGAGTGATGATAAGATGAGATGATTGTCATGCTGCTTTTCCTTTACTGCTCAGTCATATGCTGGCGGAACGATAGGAACTGTTATGCCCTGTACACACGATCGGACATTGATCGGACATTCCGACAACAAAATCCATCGTTTTTTTCTGACGGATGTTGGCTCAAATTTGTCTTGCATACACACGGTCACACAAAGTTGTCGGAAAATCCGATCATTTCGAACGCAGTGACGTAAAACACGTACGTCGGGACTATGAACGGGGCAATAGCCAATAGCTTTCGTCTTTTAATTTATTCTGAGCATGCGTGGCACTTTGTCCGTCGGATTTGTCTACACACGATCGGAATTTAAAGGATCGGATTTTGTTGTCGGAAAATTTTATAGCATGCTCTCAAACTTTGTGTGTCAGAAATTCCGATGGAAAAAGTCCGATGGAGCCTACACACGGTCGAAATTTACGACAACAAGCTCCGATCGCACATATTCCGTCGGAAAGTCCGACCGTGTGTACAGGGCATTAGTGTTACTTAAAGTGAAACGCCATTCTGTTTACTCAATATTGACTATATTTAACCACTTTAATACAGGGCACTTATACCCCTTTCCTGCCCAGACCAATTTTCAGCTTTCAGCACTCTCACTTTGAATGCCAATTACTCAGTCATGCAAGATTGTACCCAAACAAAAGTTTTAGCATTTTTTTCATAGAAATAGAGCTTTCTTTTGGTGGTATTTAATCACTGCTAGGTTTTTTATTTTTTGCGATATAAGTAAAAAAAAAGCAAAGATTTTGAAAAAAAAAATTTTTTTTTTAGTTACTATTATAAAATTTTGCAAATAAGTAATTTTTGTTCATAAATTTGGGCCAAAATTTATACTACTACATATCTTTGGTAAAACTAACCAAAATTAGTGGCTATTATTTAGTCATTGTGAAAGTTATAGAGTCTACAAGCTGTGGTGCAAATCACTGAAAATTGATCACATCTGATCACACCTGATGCACTGATGGCCTATCTCATTTCTTGAGGCTCTGAAATGTCAGGAAAGTACAAATACCCCCAAATGACCCCTTTTTGAAAAATAGACAGTCCAAGGTATTTAGTAAGAAGCATGGTGAGTTTTTTGAAGTTGTCATTTTTTCGCACAATTTTTGGGAAAATGAAGAAATTATTTATTTATTTATTACACAAAATTGTCATAATAACAAGTTATTTCTCACACAGGATGTATAGTTATTCCTGCGCTGCCATGAAAGGAGGGGGAAACTCAAGGTGGAACTGCTGCAGGCACCGAATATGGGTCAAGCCAAACCCATAGAGCAATGAAATAACAGTGGGGGTTGGTGCTGCGCTATTCCCAGTAAAGTACAGAAAATATATTGCTAAAGGTAGCAGTACACATAGGTAGTGTCCACATGCACAGAAGCAACCAACACTACAAGGATATATAAATATTATTAAAAAACTTTCTGTAAAACAATACGTGCAATGTGACACAATACTGATGACAAGGTGCAGCGTGCAAAGGTAAGTTGATAGTGCCACTAAAATAGATGTGGTAAATATCCGACTACAGATAGGTGTAATATATATACATACACAGCAAAAATACAATTAAATAGACTGTGCAAATTAGCAAGACAATATATATAAAAAATATTATATATATATATATATATATATATAGAAGATTCTCAATAGACACTTTTCCTGTGCAGAGTGCAAAGGGTCTGTGCAGAATGCAAGTCAGTGTGCAAACCACGCATACAGCAAAAATGTGTATCAACTGCAAAGATTAGTCCAAAGAAATCAAAGATGTGCAAAATAATTCCAAAATTCCACTATGTTGCACATTTGAATGATCTTTCACGGAAAGAAGATATAATCCCATTGGACTATATTCTCAGCTATTTTGCACATTTTGGAATTATTTTGCACATCTTTGATTTATTTGGACTTCTATAATCTTTGCAGTTGATACACCTTTTTGCTGTATGCGTGGTTTGCACACTGACTTGCATTCTGCACAGACCCTTTGCACTCTGCACCAGAAAATTGTCTATTGAGAATCTTTTATATATATATATATATATATATATTTAATAATTTATATATATTGTTTTGCTAATTTGCACAGTCTTATTTAATTTTATTTTTGCTGTGTATGTATATATTACACCTATCCGTAGTCAGATACTTGCCACATCTATTTTAGTGGCATTATCAACTTATCTTTGCACGCTGCACCTTGTCATCAGTATTGTGTCACATTGCACATATTGTTTTACAGAAAGTTTTTTAATAATATTTACTGTATTTATTGGCGTATAACACTCACTTTTTCACCATGAAAATCAGGTGCAAATAGTGGGTGTGTGTTATACGCCAATACTTCAATTTTAGCTGCCTGGGAGGGGACAGGGAGGGGGGGCAGGACAAGCACCATCAGATTACATACAGTGAGAATCTCCTGTTTACTTGGCGGCCTCTGTAATAGGAAGTCCTGTCTCCTGGGCCGCCATTGGACCACTGTTCTGTCTATCATAGGAGATTCTCACTGTATGTAATCTGTCGGCGCTCGTCCCGCCCCTCTCCCTGTCCCCTCTGGGCTGCAGATGGGCATCAATCAGGCTGCACTGATGGCAATGGTGAGGCTGCATTGATGTGGACTGATGAGGCTGCATTGATGGCACTTGTGAGGCTGCAGATGGGCATTGATCAGGCTGCATTGATGGAAATGGTGAGGCTGCAGATGGGCACTGACCCTTATTTTGCTTCAAAGTTCCTTATTTAAAATTTAAGATTTTTTTCCTGAAACTTCCCTCTTAAAATGAATGTGCGTGTTATACGCCTGTGCGTGTTATACGCCGAAAAATACGGTATATATCCTTGTAGTATTGGTTGCTTCTGTGCATGTGGATACTACCTATGTGTACTGCTACCTTTAGCAATATATTTTCTGTACTTTACTCAGAATAGTGCAGCACCAACCCCCCACTGTTATTTCTCACACAGCATATGCAAACTTCCAATTACACCCCAAAACACATTCTGCTACTCCTCCTGAGTATGGCGATACCACATGTGTGAGACTTTTTCACAGCCTGGTCACATAGAGAGGCCCAACATGCAGGGAGCTCTGTCAGGCATTCTAGGAACATAAATTACACATATAATTTCCTGACCTATCACACTTTTGAAGGCTGCAGATAGGTACTCGGGTACTCTGATGGGCTGGAGACAGGTACTCGGGTGATCTGATGGGCTGCAGATAGGTACTCAGGTGCTCTGATGGGCTGGAGACAGGTACTCAGGTGATCTGATGGGCTGCAGATAGGTACTTGGGTCCTCTATTGGGCTGGAGACAGGTACTTGGGTACTCTGATGCGCTGCAGATAGGTATTCTGGGCTTGAGACAGGTACTTGGGTACTCTGATGGTCTGCAGATAGGTACTAGGGTATTTTAGGCTGGAGATAGATACTTGGGTACTCTGGGCTGGAGACAGGTACTAGGGTACTCTGATGAGCTGGAGACAGGAAAATTTTCGTGTATGTTTGATCGAATAATATCGGCTGAATGGTCATGATCGGCTGTCGAAAGTAGTGTACACACGATCCGAATATCGTACGATCCTTCCTCGGACAACTGTTTTTGTACGATATTCGGATCGTGTGTACGGGCCATAAGGCTTGGATGACGATAGCGAAATGCTCATTCAATACTAACACTCTTGAGGCTACATATAAAGTGCTCCTGCAGTGGTACTGGGTCCCGGCAAGGCTTGTCCAAACTTACCCTGGTAGCAGTGACAGATGTTTTCGAAAATGGGGGTGTCTTACATATATGGTGGTCATGCCCACGTCTAATCGGCTTTTGGTCCAGGGTTTTTGGCCTATTGCAATCCTTATTTCATGTAACAATATGTAAAGACGCTTGACTAGCTCTTTTACATTGCCCTATACCGGGTTTTTTTGCGCACCAGCGGAAATTGGCCTCATACTTTTCTATATCCGCCAAGCGATCTATAAGCCAGGCCTGGAAGTCTCCGTCTGTTGCTTTCCAGGTAGTGAAAACTAGGATGACTGCCCTGATGGTGGACGAGCAGATGTCCAGTATTTTGAAGGATTCCCATGCAAAATTCTTGAAAGTCTTGGACCCTTGGATAACTTACTCCTGCCCGTCCCTGCCCCCGATTAACTATGGTTGACTTTAAACTTCGCTTGTGCCTCTTGCTCTCTCACTTTTTCTTCTTTCTCCTTTTTCTTCCACCTCTGTCTTTTTCTTTTCTCTTCATTTCTGATATGAAGGCTATTAGACGAAGACTGATTTCCCTTAGGGGGCAATACAGAATAGCTTGTGATGCTTACCTTACTTCCACCCTAGCCCTTTTGGGTCCTGGTTACAGTTTACAGTTATGTTAATCATTCTGTGTACATATGCTATTTTTTGTATGTGCCTGTTCAATATTGCCCCTGCATGGGCAAACCATGGATTGTCATACTCTCCTAAAACTTAATAAAAATATTGAAACAGAAATAATTGAATAAAAAATCATTCAGCATCCCTGATCACCACCACACCAGTCATATGATGGCACTGTACTGCTCTGGTGATGCCAAAATGTATTTAATTTCTTCATTTTCCAAAAAATTGGGACAAAATAATTATAGCTTCAAAAAACTCCCAATGCCTGTCCTCTTTCCAAAAAGGGGAAATTTAGTGGGTATATGTTCTTATACTGTCCTGGCATTTTAAGGTCCTCAAGAAATGAGATCGGCGTCAGTACATCAGGATTGATCAAATCACTTCAAATATACAGTATACCATGGTTTGTAGACGCTAAACTTTCACACAAACCAACTATTATACACCTATTGGGATCTTTTTTACCAAAGATATGTAGCAGAATACATTTTGCCCTAAATTTAAGAAGAAATTTGGTTTTATTTGATATGTTTTATAACAGAAAGTAGAAATTATTGTTTTGTTTTCAAAATTTTCGGTCTTTTTTCATTTATTTAAAAAAAAAAAAGCCCAGTGGTGATCAAATACCACCAATAGAAAGCTCTATTTGTGTGAAAAAAAAATTGTCAGTTAAAATAGCACAATGCTGAATAGGAAAAAATGCTCTAGTCATGAAGGGGGTAAAACCCTTCAGAGGTCAAGTGGTTAAAAACTCTCTTACCATTGTTTTCAAGCTTCCTTTTTTGGTCCTGTGTCCTATCCTCTACTGCTACTAGTGTAGAGCGAGCAGTGCTGTTGTTTCTGGTCACATGCATTGCTCTGTGTGTACTAAAATACTCATAGAGCTGGATGCTTCTGGACGTAGATGTGTAGACTATCTCGGGTGAGCAGGAAAGGGTGGCTATGTTCACATAAGGGGGCATGGAGAATGACCATAACAACCCTAAAAAGCTTGAATTTGGGATATGAAACAAAAGAGAAGGTACATTCTAGCTATATTTAAACATAATGCATTTATTTTATTTAGAAAATGTGAGTTTAGTGTTACTTTATGTGGCTTGCCTGGAGTTCAGCTTTGAAGAGCAACTCCAGACAAGTGAAAACATTCAGTGAGTTTCTAATACTATCCAGTAAGCACAGTGCTAAAGTCATTGGGTTCACACAATTTATCTTATAAGATTTCTGTGAAATCCTCTGCAGAATAAGCACATGCAGCTCCATAGAGGGTGCCGCAGGGGTTCACATACTGGATAGTGTGCTGTGTAAGGTCCTCTCTCTGGTCCCTGCTTCACCAATCACATTCAAAGTTCCAACACAGGCTTGGCTCTGATTGGTAACTGTAAGAACTACTTAGTTCTGGCTTTTGTTTATTTCAGTCTTTCTATGTGGGTAACTTGGTAGGTGTTTTAGCATCACTAGCCTGCAGGGGCGGACTGACCATTCGGGCACTTGGGCACTGGCCGGGGACCAGATGAGTTGTCAGTCCACCCCTGCTAGCATGTATGTTCCAGAAGCACTAGATTACAGATAAAACAGAGTAGGGAGGAGTGGGGCACGATGACAATGTCGGGACAAAAATGTGAGCTATGCATAATAAGATATCATTTTTAAATTACACTAAAGTGTACATTTAATTTTCTATCCATGTTATTATACAGAAATAATTCCATCAAACGGTATTTTTGTATTTACAGAAACCAGAAAAACACATTTAGTTAGCACTTACTTAAATAGAAGTAAATCAATTCTCTGTTACTTTCAGCTCTTTACAGTTCAGTACAATAACGACTCGAGGTTTGGCTGTTTGTACAGATACAGTGGGAGATAAAGAAATATGCAACTTTAATCTACTCTAATCTAAACTCTTTAAATGTGTGCGATTGTATGCATATTTTCATAGGTTAACATTAAGCTATCTTTTCTAAATCTCCAGCTGGTGAAATGTTAAAAGGCTATGAGATACTTTCCTAAAGAAACTATCAAAGTGGCATTTTGCGAAGGACAATTACCTCACCAGTGTCTGGTAAATTAAAGGGAATCTATGCGTCATTTCTTTGTTTGGTGGCACTTTAACCACTTCCATACAGGGCATTTTCACCCCCTTCCTGCCCAAGCCAATTTTCAGCTTTCAGCGCTGTCACACTTTGAATAACAATTGCGCGGTCATACAACACTGTACCCAAATGAAATTTTTATAATTTTTTCCTCACTAATAGAGCTTTCTTTTGGTGGTATTTGATCACCCCTGTGGTTTTTATTTCTTGCGCTATAAACAAAACAAGAGTGACAAGTTTAAAAAAAACACTATATTTTTTACTTTTTGCTATAATAAATATCCAATTTTTTTTTTTAAACAAATTTTTTGCTCAGTTTAGGCCAATACATATTCTTCTACATATTTTTGCTAAAAAAATATCGCAATAAGCATATATTTATTGGTTTGCGCAAAAGTTATAGAGTCTACAAAATAGAGGATAGATTTATATTTTTTTTTTACTAGTAATGGCGGCGATCTGCAATTTTTATCATGACTGCGATATTGCGGCGGACACGTCGGACAATTTTGATACATTTTTGGGACCATTCACATTTATACAGTGATCCGTGCTATAAAAATGCATTGATTACTGTATAAATGTGACTGGCAATGAAGGGGTTAACCAGGAGGGGGAGCTGTAGGGTTAAATGTGTTCCTAAGGAGTGATTCTAACTTTGGGGGGAGGGGATTCACAAGGGGAGGAGACCGATCGGTGTTCCTCTGTACAAGAAACACATCATCGGTCTCCTCCCATCTGACAGGACGTGGATCTGTGTGTTTACACACACAGATCCACGGTCCTGCTCGGTTACCGGGCAATCGCGGGTGCCCGGGGGACATAACAGCTGCACCGTCCCACCGTCATATGACGGTGGGCGGGCAGCAAGTGGTTAAAGTAGAACTTTATGCTGAGAAATTAAAATGGGTGAACAGGCAGGATAATTAATGCTACTTACCTGCCTGCCTGCCCCTGTACAGTGAGCTGTGCACGTGCAGCTCACTGCAAAAATTCAGCAATGGTGGAACCAGCTGCTGAAGATGTCAGTGGCTGGTGGGAAGTTCCAGGACGGCTCATCACTGAATTAAAGGTGAGTATAGTTCCGCTTTAAAGAAGTTGTAAAGTCATAAGGTTTTTTATCTTAATGCATGCTGACACAGTAGCGGCGCCATTGGCTCCCACTGCTGTCAATCAAAGTCAGTCAGTCAATCAGGAGAGAGAGGGGGTGGAGCCGGGCCACAGCTCGGTGTCTGAATGGCTCGGGTGGCCCCATAGCAAGCTGCTTGCTGTGGGGGCACTCAACAGGAGGGAGGGGCCAAGAGAGCTGAAGAAGGACCCGAGAAGAGGAGGATCTGGGCTGCTCTGTGCAAATCCACTGCAATAAAGCAGATAAGTATAACATGTTTATTATTTAAAAAAAAAAAAAACAAGACTTTACAATCACTTTAAGCTCTTTCTCATATGACAATCTTTACCTGCTGTTGAAAAAGTATTTTGTTTACTGAGATCAGTAGCTCAAGGTAATATTTACCCAATGATGTTAATGACTTATCAAAGTGACTCTTTCCTTTTAAGATGCCTCAGCCCTCATTTTTAAGCCACATTCACATCTGCATTTTTTGACCGACTGCATCCAGGGTCAATCACTCGAAGGTAATTGCTGCTTTCAATGGGGCTGCCCCCCGCCGCTAATTACCAGGACCACCCTCCATCACCCCCATCTGATTTTCCCGCATCTACATGCTGTTGGCCAAACACAGGTGTGAATGTACCCGTAATGAGAACTGTTCTGCCAGTTGGGAGACCATCACTGATGTGCTTCCACCTTAGCTAAACTACAGTACTCTGGAAATCCTTTGTAATGTATTGAGGATGTGTTTACACCTTCATGCATGTTAATGCTTGCACGTTACCGCATGCATTTTAGAACATTGTGTTAACAGAAGAAATAACATACTTGCAGTATTTCTGGCAATGCAACACAATACAACACACAGAACATTTACAGCTGTGTATTGTGGTGTGCTAAAAATGCCGGTGTGTTTCTTACTGTATATGCATGTTAAGATACCATTTAAAATGAATTGCAATGTACATTAACAGTGTGTTGATATGCATTGTGGTATTGCATGTTAAATCACAGGTTTTAGTGCATGTTACAACAAATTGATGTATATACAATGTAATGGAACATCCCCCTCGCTCCGCTTGAGTGCTTCCATCAGTATACCACTTCCTCCCAGTCTGGATATAAATATCAGATATTTCAACTGCTCATAAACACAAAACAAGACGAGACTTGCTTAGCTGCTAACATGGACTTATTTTATTAGAACCAAAATTACAAGTCTTTATATACCGTTAAAGAGGAGGTTCCCCCCTCCTGCTCATAATACTCTAACAATACAACTGTAACCTAATTAACCTAATTAACATGAGCTAGTTTACTAAATCATTTACCCAGACTAGGTGACTCAAAGACGTGACCTTTGAGGGTAAGATTTTACGTCTCCTAGCTCACTGACTATTCAATACACATTACCATAAACATCAACACAGGGTTAATTAGCACGAAACACAATGGGTGGAATACTCTTAGAAGCTTTGGTAAGCCAGATTAGACTCATTTACATTATAGAGGATAACAGGCAGGTGGCTAGAGTTGATATTAGCATCTCATCACAGTATGTGTCCCAACAATATGAATCAGTCACTATTTCTAATATGGCAAATACAGGGTGCCCAGAGTCTGTGTGTCTTGGGGGGGACAAGGACCCGAATCCAAAGTAACACCTCCTCCAGGGTCCCCAGGCATACAGCTCACAAAGAGCACCGTTCCCCCAAATGCCAGGGCCTATAATCGGTGAGCAAGAGGCTGGCATTCAGTCCCCTCCAAAAGCCTTTGTCCCGCATTAATTGCAATGTACATTAACAGTGTGTTGATATGCATTGTGGTATTGGATGTTAAATCACAGGTTTTAGTGCATGTTACAATAAATTTATGTATATACAATGTCAATTTGTAAAAGAATAATTCGATATATACACAGTAAAAAAAAAAACAGATAGAAAACAGATTAAAATGTATACTTAAAGTAAAAAAAAAAAAATGATATTTTTCCTTAACCACTTGACAACTGGGCACTTAAACCCCCTTCCTAACCAGACCAATTTTCAGCTTTTGGTGCTCTCACATTTTGAATGACAATTACTCAGCCATGCAACACTGTATCTATATGAAATTTTTGTCCTTTTTTTCACACAAATGGAGCTTTCTTTTGGTGGTATTTAATCACCGCTGGGTTCTTTATTTTTTGCGCCGTAAAAGAAAAAAGACCGAAAAATCTGTAAAAAAATGCATTTTTCTTCATTTCTGTTATAATATTTTGCAAATTAGTAATTTTTCTTCATATATTTTGGCCAAAATTTATACCGCTACATATCTTTGGTAAAATTAACCCAAATCGGTGGATATTATTTGGTCTTTGTGAAAGTTATAGAGTCCAAAAGCTATGGTGCGAATATCTGAAAATTGATCACACCTGAAGTACTGACGGCCTATCTAATTTCTTGAGACCCTAACATTCCAGAAAAGTATAAATACCCCCCAAATGATACCTTTTTGGAAAGAAGACATTCCAAGGTATTTAGAAAGATGCATGGTGAGATTTTTGAAGTTGTCATTTTTTCCCACAATTCTTTGCAAAATCAAGGTTTTTTTTTTACTTTTTTTTTTTCCCACAAAATTGTCATATTAGCAGGTTATTTCTCACACACCACATATGCATACCACAAATTACACCCCAAAACACATTCTGCTATTACTCCCGAGTACGGCGATACCACATGTGTGAGACTTTTACACAGCGTGGCCACATACAGAGGCCCAACATGCAGGGGAGCACCTTCAGGCGTTCTGTAGCTCCCAGGCCAATTCTGACATTTCTCTCCTACATGTAAAAATCATCATTTATTTGCTAGAAAATTACATAGAACCCCAAAACATTATATATGTTTTTTTAGCAAAGACCCTAGAGAATACAATGGCGATCGTTGCAACTTTTTATCTCGCACGGTATTTGCGCAGCAATTTTTTTAACGCGTTTTTTTTGGGAAAAAAAATGTTTTGTGCTTTACAAAAACCAAAACAGTAAAGTTAGCCTAATGTTTTTGCATAATGTGAAAGATGAAGTTATACTGAGTAAATAGATACCCAACATGTCACCTTTCAAAATTGCACGCGCTTGTGGAATGGCGCCAAACTTTGCTACTCAAAAATCCCCATAGGCGACGCTTTAAAATTTTTTACTGGTTACATGTTTTGAGTTACAGAGGAGGTCTAGGGCCGAAATTATTACTCTCGCTCTACCGATCGCAGCGATACCTCACATGTGTGGTTTGAACACGGTTTTCATATGTGGGCGGGACTTACGTATGCGTTCGCTTCTGCATGCGAGTACGCAGGGACAGGGGCGCTTTAAAAATTTTTTATTTTTTTTTATTGTTCATTTTACTTTATTTATTTTAGTTTGATGCTTTTTTCCAAAAAAAAAAATTTTTGACCACTTTTATTCCTATTACAAGGAATATAAACATCCTTGTAATAGGAATATGGCATGACAGGTCCTCTTTACAGTGAGATATGGGGTCAATAAGACCCCACATCTCACCTCTAGGCTGGGAAGCCTGAAATAAAAAAAAAAAAAAAAACGATCCTGGCTTCGATCGTAGCGGTGAGTCGGTAGAAGCGCGGGAGGGGGGGACATCCCCTCTCGCCTCCCGTAAGAACGATCAAGCAGTGGAACAGCTGCTATGATCATTCTCATGGTGTAGGGAATCGCCGGCTGAAAAAGCCGATATCTGAATGATGCCTGTAGCTGCAACCATCATTCAGATATCTCCGCACAAAGTCAAGGACGTTGTATGACAGCCGGTGGGCGGGAAGTGGTTAAAACGCATTTTTTTTTTTAACACAAAGTTGTCCATTTATACAATATTTCTACCACATAACATGTACATACCAAAAATGACACCCCAAAATAGATTCCCCTGCTCCTCCTGAGTACGGCGATACCACATGTGTGAGACTTCCACAGCCTGGCCACATACAGAGGGCGAGTACAGCTGAGCATGGCTCGGTATGGCGGGGTATTGCGGAGTATGGCGGGGTATGGCGGGGTATTGCGGAGTATGGCGGGGTATTGCGGAGTATGGCGGGGTATTGCAGAGCATGGCAGAGTATGGCGGAGTATGGCGGAGTATGGCGGGGTATTGCGGAGTATGGTGGGGTATTGCAGGGTATTGCAGGGTATGGCAGAGTATGGCAGAGTATGGCGGGGTATGGCGGGGTATTGCGGAGTATGGCGGGGTATTGCGGAGTATGGCGGGGTATGGCGGGGCATGGCAGAGTATGGCGGGGGCATGGCAGAGTATGGCGGGGGCATGTCAGGGTATGGCGGGGGCATTGCAGAGTATGGCGGGGGCATTGCAGAGTATTGCGGGGGAATTGCAGAGTATTGCACAGCATTGCAGAGTATTGTGGGGGCATTGCAGAGTATTGCACAGCATTGCAGAGTATTGTGGGGGTATTGCAGAGTATTGTGGGGGTATTGCAGAGTATTGCACAGCATTGCAGAGTATTGTGGGGGTGTTGCAGAGTATTGTGGGGGTGTTGCAGAGTATTGCACAGCATTGCAGAGTATTGTGGGGGTATTGCAGAGTATTGCACAGCATTGCAGAGTATTGTGGGGGTGTTGCAGAGTATTGCACAGCATTGCAGAGTATTGTGGGGGTGTTGCAGAGTATTGCACAGCATTGCAGAGTATTGTGGGGGTATTGCAGAGTATTGTGGGGGTGTTGCAGAGTATTGCTCAGCATTGCAGTGTAGTGGGGATGGCTGAGCATGGATGGATGGATGCCTGGATGTCTCTGTGCAGCGCTGTGGGCACTACACATACAGCCCACAGCGCTGCAGACATCCATCCATCCCCCTCCCCGCTCACTGTGTACCGATCGGTACACAGGCAGGGAGGAGAGGGGGAGGAGAGGAACCGGCGTCATCAGATGACGCCGGTCTGTTTACATGTGATGGCGCCGTCATTTGACGGCGCCATCACATGGTAAACGGCCGCGATCAGCGGCCATTTACCGGGATCCGTGATGCGCCGGGTCCTCCGGACCCGGCGGTCACGGATGTGTTCGGGTGCGCGCCCCAGGGGGCGCGCGAGAGGGGAATTCTGGGAGGACGTCATAGTACGTCCACCCAGAGTTATCCAACCGCCCTGCAGCCGTCATTCGGCTATGGGCCGGTTGGTAAGTGGTTAAGGCCCCTTTCACACTTATACGACTTGTCCCACGATTATGTACTGCAAAATCGTATGACAAGTCATTCTCCATGATTTTCAATGACTACCATTCATATTGGCACGACTTTAAGTCGTGCCGACTTCAAAGTAGTCCCTGCACTACTTTGGTCCAATTTCCATGGGAGTTGATGTCCATAGACCTCAATGTTAAACCCTCAAGTAGCATGCAAATCGTACCTGAATAATATAGACACAATTTCAGCACTACTTTGTAAGCACAAGCTGAGAATGGTTAATGCCAAAGTTGTGGCAAAGTAGTACAAAGTAGTACTGCTCCCAAATCGCGGCAAATCGTGGTAAAATTGTGGCAAAATAGCGGCCGCAAAGTTGCGGTAAAATGGCATGACTTTGAAGTCGTATAAGTGTGAAAGGGGCCTTAATTGGCACTAATATAAGTGAGTGTGGTAGGGATTGACTGATGGGACTCTTTTTATGAACGTTTTATTTATATACATATATATATATATATATATATATACAATGAGTAGCAGCGCTAAATAAACTTAAACAACATACACCAGTGATATTGCAATCAGCAGTATAAAAAACAATATGAAACCTCCATGAATGTGGGTAAGTAGTGCTTCAAGGATCAGCAAAAAGGTTTGCAATACAGTCCAAAATAGTGAATTTCATCCTCCACCGCACCACCAGTGATAAACCATAAAAAATGCTCGCTTACCAGATGGCAAGCTATAAACGCTTGCGACCTATACCCGGCCAGGGCCTTTATCCAAATGAGGGGCCACTGGAAGACTCCAGGCAAAACCCTTCTAGATGATCAGCATGGGGACCGCCAAACTCATCAGCCAAAGACCGTGACAGGATGGAATATGGTGGTATTCGGATGTTCCCAGAACAAGAAAGGATCACCATAGCATAATACTGTTATACATCATTTATTCAAATAAAAGAAAGCCACTTACAAAGTTTCGAAGCAATAAAAACAAAACAGCCTGCCGGCTTGTACGGACACCTGTCCCTCGAAGGGTCCACGCGAGACGTCAGCTCCTCCCGACGCGCATTTCGTCACACAATTACGTCGTCTGGGGCACGGGCGACGCACTGACGTGTTGTGTATAAGTAACAACAAAGTAAACCAAGCCTCGATGTGAGTCCGGACTAGGAAATCATCTAGCGTTCCACTTAAGAGCATGGCAAGAGTCCCGATCCGCCATATTGGACACATAAAGTGACCACCTACGGCGGGTCAGACAAATAATACAAACAAAACCCAAAGGTGTTAGAAGCATAGTCACCCATGTAAATTAATTAGCGACTATATGGCACCAGTCATGTTAGACTTCTACACCGAGAGAAGACCATAGGGACTGCTTGGGATTACTAATAAACAGTTTCTTAAAGAATTAAAAGTTAAATATTAAAGAGGACAAAAGAACCAAATTAGACATGACAAAAACATAAGGATACTAGTAAAAGTGGGGAATAATAATAAAAAATAGGGTGTTTACCAAATAATGGGCAAACCACTCCCTAAAAACAATAATACAAAAATATTTAGTAATTGTGCAAAATCCTATCTAGATAGGTCCCTATAAGGTCTATGTGAGTAAACCACATATACCAGATGAGTGGCCACTAACCTCCACCCCCCTACAAAAAAAAAAAAAAAAAAAAAAACATTGAAAAAACTGACACCCCATTAATGCAGTAACAAGGACAAAAATAATTTCCTTTGGCCCACATCGAGTCTGGTTTGTATCACACAAATGGGTCAGATAACAAAGCCTATAAAAAACATACACTAGGATATCCAATTGACTAAAGGGAAGAGTTTACATCTGTACTTCCTGGTGTTTAATTCCTAATCTGTAATTGTACCTTTATTTTTATTCCTTCCTTTTTTATTTTCATTATAATGAATTCTTTACTCCTGTCTGATATTTAGTCAATTGGATATCCTAGTGTATGTTTTTTATAGGCTTTGTTATCTGACCCATTTGTGTGATACAAACCAGACTCGATGTGGGCCAAAGGAAATTATTTTTGTCCTTGTTACTGCATTAATGGGGTGTCAGCTTTTTCAATGATTTTTTTTTTTTTTTTGTAGGGGGGTGGAGGTTAGTGGCCACTCATCTGGTATATGTGGTTTACTCACATAGACCTTATAGGGACCTATCTAGATAGGATTTTGCACAATTACTAAATATTTTTGTATTATTGTTTTTAGGGAGTGGTTTGCCCATTATTTGGTAAACACCCTATTTTTTATTATTATTCCCCACTTTTACTAGTATCCTTATGTTTTTGTCATGTCTAATTTGGTTCTTTTGTCCTCTTTAATATTTTACTTTTAATTCTTTAAGAAACTGTTTATTAGTAATCCCAAGCAGTCCCTATGGTCTTCTCTCGGTGTAGAAGTCTAACATGACTGGTGCCATATAGTCGCTAATTAATTTACATGGGTGACTATGCTTCTAACACCTTTGGGTTTTGTTTGTATTATTTGTCTGACCCGCCGTAGGTGGTCACTTT
Organism: Aquarana catesbeiana; assembly: GCF_042186555.1. Taxonomy (NCBI): domain Eukaryota; kingdom Metazoa; phylum Chordata; class Amphibia; order Anura; family Ranidae; genus Aquarana; species Aquarana catesbeiana. The sequence continues at coordinate 315,876,755 of NC_133324.1, read as the reverse complement.
TCCAGTGTCCAATATGGCGGATCGGGACTCTTGCCATGCTCTTAAGTGGAAAGCTAGATGATTTCCTAGTCCGGACTCACATCGAGGCTTGGTTTACTTTGTTGTTACTTATACACGACACGTCAGTGCGTCGCCCGTGCCCCAGACGACGTCATTGTGTGATGAAACGCACGTCGGGAGGAGCTGATGTGCTGACGTCTCGCGTGGACCGTTCAAGGGACGGGTGTCCGTACAAGCCGGCCGGCTGTTTTGTTTTTATTGCTTCGAAATTTTGTAAGTGGCTTTCTTTTATTTGAATAAATGATGTGTAACAGTATTATGCTATGGTGATCCTTTCTTGTTCTGGGAACATCTGAATACCACCATATTCCATCCTGTCACAGTCTTTGGCTGATGAGTTTGGCGGTCCCCATGCTGATCATCTAGAAGGGTTTTGCCTGGAGTCTTCCTGTGGCCCCTCATTTGGATAAAGGCCCTGGCCGGGTATAGGTCGCAAGCGTTTATAGCTTGCCATCTGGTAAGCGAGCATTTTTTATGGTTTATCACTGGTGGTGCGGTGGAGGACGAAATTCACTATTTTGGACTGTATTGCAAACCTTTTTGCTGATCCTTGAAGCACTACTTACCCACATTCATGGACGTTTCATATTGTTTTTTATACTGCTGATTGCAATATCACTGGTGTATGTTGTTTAAGTTTATTTAGCGCTGCTACTCATTGTTTATTTATGTTTGTGTGTATCTCACTCCTAGCAGCAGCTCTTTAGAATTTCTTTGATTTTTTGTCAACACAATCAATTGGTTTATTTTAATTTAATCACAGTGCGGTATTTCTTGCTTGTGTATATATATATATATATATATATATATATATATATATATATATATATATATATATATAAATAAATTGAAGCCATCTCAAGTCTGACGAGTCTACCAGTTTGAAACTTTATGCCCTATTTTACTTTTGTGTATGTTATTCACGTGAGAACCTCAGAGAACTATGTAAACATGGAAATAATTTCCAGACCACACATAAATAATGCCTGGTTGGAACCAATTAAGGATCCGTCCTAAACTGAGATAATAATTTGACAATGCCAACCCCTGACCTTTTTGTGAATGGCCACTATAGTTCTGAATTGTTCATCACTAATCTTCAACTGATGACATGTCACATTTTCCGTTCACACACATTTTCAGTTAATAAAATACTTTGTTAATGGAATGCTTATAGCACATCACTTGACTGACAGATTCCACTGAAGATCTTTCTGTTTTAACATTCTATTGTCATTGGTCACACAGTCAAGACTGGCAGCAGTGCCATGAAGTATCATGGGGCAAAGAGTTAATTTCCCTGACACACAGGTCAATGGCTCAGTTGTCTGCCTTTTTTTTCACACCTGCCACTTCTGCTTCCCAGAATGCTCATCACCATGCAAGCTTATCTGCCATGCACCGTCAGCTCTTCAAACACCTGGAACATTATACTAAATTATCCACATACACCCAGCCAGACGAAGAGGCTTCTTATAGAGATATTCTTTCATCCTAATCAAGCTGAAACCAATTCGCTTTCACCTGCTCCGGCATCTATAAGCCTCTGAAGGAGAAGAAAATAAACACTAATCACAATTTCATAGGCTTTCTTCAAGCTGCATGTATATTTTTATTAGCATTCGGCTGAACATGTGCGCAGTAATTCAGAGAGTCTTTACAACGCACCACTGGTTTGCACCAACATATCTAAAATTGCATATTTTTACAGAAGATGAAAAACTGGAGTGTGCCCATGTAGCCTAAACCGTTATTAAAATGAAAAAACTAAATGAGAATATTTGTATAAAACAAATGATATATTCTCTATTATAATGGGTCAGAGTATGCTATTATCATTATTATCATCAATAATAATAATAAAAAATGATTATTATTGTAGTTGGTATTTTTAGATATGAATACAATTGAGACTTGTCATTTGCCATTTTGGCAAGTTGGTAGCATCTCCATGGATGCAGTAAAATGTGGGTGATTAGTTTTATATTTTGTTTCATCAATAACCACAAATATAAATTTAAAGTACACATTTTTTGGCCGAATGGGGAAAGAATGTCAGGTAGACATGTGCAAGTCATTTTGTAACTAATCGAAATTCGGCCGAATTTTGCATCTTTCAGACATTCGGATGCATCCGAATGTCTGAATAAAAAAAAACGAATTTCAACTAATATGAAAGAACTTATAGCAAATATAACGAATGAATTTGACATGATTCGGTAATTCATTAAAGATCTAATGAAACAAAAGGTCAACTCAAAGTAAATCTTACAGTCCAATCAGCTGATTAATTTTGTGCTGGAGGTTGGATTACTGGCAAAGTGCATTCCTGAGAAGTGAGTGAGAAGGGTGTTGTATTGTATTTGAGCAGAGGAGAAGAGATATTGTCATTGCGTGTGTTAATAGAATCAATAAACAAACAACTTTCCAAGACAGGAAGTGATAGAAAAATCAGCGAGGGCTTTTTTTTTCAGAAAAATTTGAGAAGGGTTAAGCCTTCTATCTGGTTATTCGTGCTGTCTTCCCAGTGACAACTGTTCCTCTTCCATCTTATTAGGAAGTAAAGTAAAATCTTCCCAGCGGTTTCACACAGCAATAACAACTTGAGAGATGTGATTACTCTTCCAAAAATCAAACTAAAAAGTATATAATGCAGAAACCTTGAAATGTCTGTGTCCCTTATCATAAAGATCATTTGTAGCACACTAACAAATGAAAGCACATTTTGTGAAAGTATATTTAACACATTTAGGAAACTCATATTAAAGTGTTTCTAAACCCAGAACCACGCATTCACTATATCTGGTCTCCCACAGTACACAGAACATGGAAATGCAATTATTTTAATAAATATAAACTGATAAATACCTTTTCTTATCTGCAGTATATAGCAGTCTTATGACTTCTATCAGTATGTGGTTAAAGCTTGTAGGAGAAGGTTTCATTCTACTCTGACTGTCCTATGAGGCTGCATGACCCCTGACCCTCTGTCTGGACAGTGTTGATTGGCCCTCTAACAATCACATGCACCCTCCCAAAAATAAAAAAATAAACTCTACATACTAAACTGAGCATGTGCAGGGTGCCTCCAAGGCTCTGTACTATCAGGAGATGGATTGGGGACAGTGGAAGAAGGGGAGAATCAGAGAAGACGGGCTCAAACAGCCTTTTTACACAATGCAGAGGATTAACTCCTTAGGCTCCACAGTGACTATAACAAGCATGCTGCTGAGGAGGAGTCACTGACACATCTTTCAACTTGTAAGTTGCTGTCTTTTATTGCCCATTAAAATTTGTCCTGCTGCACTTATATGGTGCTGCTCTTTCCTCTACCCTTGTATACAGACTCATTTTACTGTTGTGGGTTTAGTAAAAAAGGAATTTAACATTGATAGTCACTTTCTGAAAATCCCAGCTTCCTGGCTGTCACACTGATCCAGTGGCTTTGATGAATTTTAATTCACTGATTCAGAACAAACATCAAGTAAAGTAAGAACTCAAATTGGGCCAGTGTGCAGAAAGTAATAAAGCTGAAGAGTCAGCATGACAGCAGATATCTCCATTTAAGGCCTCATGTACACTGCTGCTGGCAGGGGAGGGCTGGCAGCCTTAGGCCTGGGGGGCAAGTCCAGTCAAGTGGCCCAAAGAACCGGTGGTGGCAAAGTGATGGATCGGGAAAACAGTCTCTAAGGTTTTTTCATGATCACAAAGGTGGGGGGGGGCAGGGAGGACAATGTGGCCTGTGGGGGACTTGTACTACCATGGCCTCCAGGAACTAAACTGCAAGCAAGTCCCTGTATGAATCCCTCAGAGATGAGGACCTGACCCCCCCTCCGCAACTAGTGACAAACTACAAGTCCCAGCATTAAACCCTGAGATCTAAGGTTCATGCTGAGCCCTGTAGTCCTTCACTAATGGGGGGGGTGACATACCCTCAGCTCTGAGGGGTTCCGGCTCCAATGACACCCATATGTTCTAATTCATTCACTGCTCCCAACCTCACCTCAGGCAGCTTGACCATAGACTCTAATAGGCTTTAAAATAGGGTGGACTCGGAGCACAGAGCATTGCGTTCAGAGCCCACCCAGGTGTGTTAGAAAAGCAAATGAATATTTGCTTTTCTAACACTGAACCACTTCTCTGCCAATCAGGAAGAGCAAGTCTGATACCTGTCACCTGATTGGCTGAAAGGACAGGCGCTCCTATTGGATCTCTAGCAGGAGGAAAAGCATGGAAGAAGCATAGAGAACACAGGAGCCGCTGCATGTTCTACAGCTCCCCGCCGTCACTCGCTGCTTGACCCGCCACCAAGATGGAGTAAGTGGAGTAAGTTAGACAGGGTGGGGTGCTGGCTAAATGCCGACAGGGGGGTAACATTGGCTGCATTTGATGGGCGCAGTGGCTGCATTTGATGGGCGCAGTGGCTGCATTTGATGGGCACAGTGAGGCTGCAATTGATGGGCACAGTGAGGCTGCAATTGATGGGCACAGTGAGGCTGCAATTGATGGGCACAGTGGCTGCAATTGATGAGCAGTGAGGCTGCAATTGATGGGCACATTGGCTGCATTTGATGGGCACAGTGAGGCTGCAATTGATGGGCACAGTGAGGCCGCAATTGATGGGCACAGTGGCTGCATTTGATGGGCACAGTAAGGCTGCAATTGATGGGCACAGTGAGGCTGCAATTGATGGGCACAGTGACTGCATTTGATGGGCACAGTGAGGCTGCAATTGATGGGCACAGTGAGGCTGCAATTGATGGGCACAGTGACTGCATTTAATGGCAGAGTGAGGCTGCAATTGATGGGGAATTTTTTTCAGTATTTTTTAGTTTGCACCTTCCCCCACCCAAAACATTTTGAGTACCAGCCACCACTGACAGAGAGAGACATCGCTCCAAATTGTCTGCACAGAGAGACCACTCCTCAAGAAAACTGGTTGATTCCTTTATCAACATAGTAAAGTTTTATACACACCACTAGTTTTTTTTTTTGCTCAATCCAGCGAGTTGAACAAAAAAACTGACAGCTCTGGTTGGAGCAGCTGAGCATGAACAAAAGTGCCAGGTCACCGGAGTGGCAGTGCCTGCTGCAAGTGTGTACAAGCCTTTGGGTGCACACTGGTACACTGCGGTTTGGCCGCTATGCTTATATACACCGTTGTCCTTAGCCGCAGACCCGTAGGCTTTTTTTAGTTTGTGCATTTTTGCTGCAGTTTTTTTTTACAGCACACCAAAGATGCAGCCGTTTTTGTGCACTTTCAGAAAATGCAGCAAAAATGTGCAAACTAATAGAAGTCTATGGGACATGCAGGAAGACAGTGAGATCACCAACACTGCAGCCAAACTGCAGAAAACCAGTGTGAGCCCACTACATAGTACATAGGACCGGGTACTGCACAGGCTGCTGAAAGAAATCTCCTTATCTGCAGAGAGGGGGGGGAATTTGGGAGAGAAGGGGGAGAGGCCAGTCACAGCTCACTCACTTGGAAGGAAGGACCCAGCAGGCAGAAGGCTCACTGGCTAGGTTATCAGGTTTCAGAGCGTCCAATACAGAACACAGACGGATCTCAGTTTGAACGTTACCGTCCACACGTCCTATTCACAGACGCAGCACACAGGCTGCCCGGAGTGTGGGCGGGCACAGTGACAGAGGGGGCTGGAGGAGGAAGAGCGGATCCACCCACTTCCTTTCAGCTGTGCTCAGTCTGAATGGAAAGGACACAGACTGTCAGCTCAGAAGCCAGGAACAGCGCTGTCTGTGACATGACAGATGTCCGCTCACAGCACTAATGTTCCTGCACACTTCTGGGCTGTTATCCAGCCCTGCCAGCCTCCCTCCAGAGTCACCCGAGCAGTAACACTTGGCCAACTGCACATGCTCAGTTCCCAGCTGGCAGCGCATCCGCCTTTTTACGGGAAATCAGAGCGGCCTGGGGGGAAATTGCATCCCTGCCCCCCCGGCCCAGCCCGCCCCTGGCTGCTGGTAAACGGACGTTCAGAGGCAGTTGGATGCTTTTTTTCAGCTGCCCCTGAACTCATCCAATGTTATCTTATCAGTACATGTACACAGGTTCGTTTAATGTCGTTTTTAGGCAGTTAAGTTTAGAGGCCTTTTTTGGAAAGCAAAAAAATTAGTTAGGACGCTGAGTTTAGAAGCATTTCAAGCACCAAACACTTCTAAATGCGGTAACTCACGTTTAGCCATGTTTCATTTAAAGGCATTTTTCATTTTTGGCTATTTTGAAAAAAAAAAAAGAATTTTTCTTAAACGCTTCTAAATGCAAACGCTGCAAAATGCGGCTAAACGCGGCATGTAATTGCGGCAAAACAGACGTTTTAAACATGGGTTACCATCTGTCAAGTTAAATCGTTCAGGAGAGGTTGTAAAAACGTCCCAAGTACA